>NW_008650336.1:32857-87223 GCF_000695815.1 Acanthisitta chloris
CTTTCATGTCTAGCTCTGGTTTTCTGGTCAGAAAATACACGTCTGTACATCCAGAAGTCATGTAAGTGGTTGGTCACTTACTCCAAAATGATGGATACACGTGTCAGTTGGATACACTGAGGTGATGAGCACACAGCCTACAGCTACTGCAGCTGTGCAGGCCAGGGGTAATGCAGACGAGCAGGCACACTGTCCCTTCTGGGCACATCACACACTCTGCAGACACAGCCTGCATGCAAGCAATGACTGGTTTTGTTTTACTACCAGGTGTCAGAGGATCTCTGACTCACCTGTTGGACAATCTGCAGAACACTAAAAACCACAAAACTGGTTTGTTCCTCCTCTGACAATTTGCAGACTGAAATCAAGAACATAGCCAGGAAAAAATGAGAGTAATATGTAGCTTTGGCCTGGCTTTATGTAATAATCCAAATTTCAAAAGGAGTATGAAATAGCCACTTGAAAGCAAAAATCATTTTACAGATACAAATGACCAGAAACATTGCAAGGCAGTGAAGAACCAGACCCTGAGCTTCCTGTAAAGGCAACACATGCAGCTAAAAGCAGTGTTCCAGAAGTCCCATACGGAACTGCTGTTCCCAGATCACTCTATACCCAGAGCTCCAGGTGTACAGTTTAGCAAAGACATTTAAGGCTGTGATACTTGCAGGACTTGCAAACAGAATGCAGTTATTTAAACGTAAGAACTCCTCATCATCAGCCTCTATACAATCTAGAAGAGAAAGCAAGACTCAAAGGGCTGTGATGGAATTTGTCTACTGTATGATGTTACTGTGCAGCCCTTGGAAAAAATTCCTAACTGTGACCCCTCTACTTGTGCTTATGAAGAGTATAGCCCAAGGCACTGGCTGGTGCTGCCTGTTGGCCTTTTTCTATTGCTGAATGAAAAATCAAAGCTATTAATTGTAAACTGGTCAAAACAGCATATCCCAGTTCTGCAAAATCATCTTCACCTGACCAGAGCTGCTTCCATTAGATTAGTTTCCAAGTGTATCCACTTCTAGATTATGTAGAGAAGTTAGGCTGAAGCCATCGCAGCCAGAGTCAATTACATCCTCATCCACACAAACACAACCCCAACCTCAGCACATGCCAAATCACCACCACCTGTGACTGCAGTGAAGCAAAACCATCAAGATGTGCATTCTGAACTTGCACTGTTAACTCTCAGAATGCCAAAAATCAAGTTTCCAGCAAAATTTTAAGGATCCATTTATGTGGTTGAAAGCCAGAAAGCAACTCTTTCTGAGAATGTATTTTCTACATATATTGTCAGGTGGTAGTTTCTTTTCAGGCTGTGCCAAAGAGCATTACTGCATTGCTAAGTGAAACAACTCCCTGTGAGGGCACAATTTTACAGCACAGACAGAAGGACCTTGGAATGCATTTTTCATACCAGTATACAATGGACAAACAGAATTTGTAACTGGTTTACTGCATTAAGATATAGCAGTGTGGTGATACACCTAAAGGGTAGTGGTGGTTTAAGGGAAAGCAGAAAATTTAAACAGATCCTCATTAGAAACAAGTTGTATAAACAAGATCAAAGCCAATACTCATACAGGCATGTAATTATAGTCTGCTTTTTTACAGTTCTACTTGAAATTCTGGAGCAGTGCTTCAGTAACCCACCCATGTGTTACCACCCTAGAATTCTCCACCACCAAGATTATTGATTGGATCCATTTTGTTGGATTTGGAATACAAATATTTACTAAATTTCAGTTTTGTCTCACAGAAGACTCATACCCATATTTTCTGTGATTTTACTTTCACACTAATTACAAGCTAACACAGCTCTCAAACCCAGACTCCTAGGAGTATTTTCCCCCAACACTTCTGAATATTAAAATTGAACAGCACACTTTGTACCACTGACCTAATTTTTCAGCAATCTAAAAATTAAGTATTTTAGCTATATTAATTTAAATTCACCAGAAGAAGGATAACACAATCCATATAACTAACAATCCATGGGCTTTAATGCTGTTTTATCCCAGCTAGCAGGATAGCAGTGCAGTTTCCTAAGGCTGCACAATGCAGCTTTGCTATGCTGAAACCGCAGAGTTAAGTATTTCATACAAAAGCATTTATGGTGATAAAGGTTTTCAAACCCTTTGTACGAGATGAAATGCATTTAGCTCCAAGCCATCTACAATGCACTTCACAATTCTACTCCCACATTCAAGTGTCTTCATATCTCAGTGTTACCCAAATTCTGCTCTCCAAGGCAGATGGATGCAGGGCTGAGCCTGCAGGCACTCCATGCCTGAGCTGGATGCATGGAGCGCCCGAGACAGAGCCACACACATGTGCCACGCGCAGCGCGACGGAGCAGCGCGCACCTCCCTGCTGCATGGCATTGTACCTGTCTTGGACAGCCTGCCTGTGCTTTTGCTGCTGCCAGAGCTGTCCCCTCGAGTCAGCACTGAGATGCCACTGAAGCTGCTGGCTTTGGTCACTGCTGGCTTCAGGCTGCGCAGGGAGCTGTCGGAGTCGGTGCTGCTCCAGGGCCGCGGCTCGCAGTACTCTGTGCTGCTCTGGTGGCTGTTGGCTGATCTCCCTGATGCTTCCTTATTGATCCTGTCGGTGATAAACTAAGCTTTTAGCACAAGGATCATTGCCAAATGAGAGAAAAGAATAAAAAGGAGCAGGAGAAAGAAAAGGTGAAGTGCATGCAGAATGCTTCGGGAGTTTATGTTTTTTAAAGAAAGCATCAAATACCTAAGTATCTGTCGTCTTTGTTGTGTACTATTAGTTTCTTCCTCCTGGATTCTGTTGACATTTTAATAAGATAGCTTAATATTTATCAGGGAAATAGGAAAGCAAAAGAGAATTAAATGGAAGATTTTCTTACCTTTTATCAGTGAAATAATTCTCTTGGGAACACAGGGACTGAGGGGCAGAGAAGTGCAGAAATTAATACAAATGGCATCTAGAACCTCTAACACAACACACGCTGCAACCTGGAGCCTTCTGCATTACACATGGACTTTTACAGCATCCTCTTTACAATGAGCTGCCTGAAAAACTTCACCTCTTTGGCGAATAGCTTCCATGTTGTGGGGAAACAGAAAAAGGCCCATGTGCAGGAAATCAGAGTCAGCATCAGAACAGTTACAGAGCTGCTCTTTTGGGTTATAGCAGGATTTTCCTGAGGTCACAATCCTTCCAATAGGCCTTCCCTGCCTGAGGTCACTTCCAGCTGGGGTGTGACTTCACTAGGCTGTTCCCACCCCAGAGCTGCCTTTGCTGCTGGAAAGGCTGCAGCAAATGACCCTGGCTCCTGAAGTAACTACTCAATGCTGTGGGTACAACTACGTGTGTGCTACAAAGCAGACAGAACACACAATCACAAAAATGCTATCAACAACTTCAGTTATGTCATCCTTGACTGTGACTCCTAACACCTGCCACAAAGCTCCTAAGGGTACAATACATGGTAAATGAATATCCAAAAGGAAAAGGTACTTTTCTATCCAAAAATCCACTCTTTTTGTTTGTAACTCGGGTGAACAAAAAAAGGGTTTGTGAAAATATTTTAATACAACAAATTAGCCTCTCAGAGCTCATTGCTCTTTCTTAAGAGCAAGAATCTGGTTTTGGATGTGCAAGAGCTACAGACAAATGTCAGAAAAAGTGGATTATTAGAAGTAACATTTTTTAAGACATATTTGTTCTGTTTTACTCAATATAATGAAATATAATCACTACTTGTGATTGAATTGTACCTACAATGTTGTCCTGCTAGGTAACTCCAGTCAAGAGATTAGATGCTAGACTTCCAACTGAAATTTCACGTCACTGTACTGTGACCACTCAAAATCATAAAATGTGTTTGATACAGATAAAACCTTTTTGGTTCTTTGTTTTTTCCTTTCAAAAATCATTATTGTTCTGAGCAACAATTATTGCAGTACTAAAACTGTAACTCAAATTGCAGTAAGGGGCAAAACAATGCATTGAACTAGAAATGCTAGAGAACACACCAAAATGATTCCTCAATGTCACCATCCAGCAGTGATCAGGGAAAACAGAGGATTTCTCAGTGACTTCAATGCCGTTTAAAATTCACTCAGGCCACACTACTGACCCTTATCTGCTCAGTTCCCCCCCAACCCAGGAGGTTTCCTGGGAAGATGCATCCTTTAACAAAGCCACATGTGCATGTCTGGGTGTGAAGCACTCACACAGAACACTGAAAGGTTTTCTTTGATACGTACATCTTGTGCAAATATTCTTTCTCTAGCTCTCTGATATTCCTCTTCACGTTCTTCTATGGATTTACTTCTTCTGTCATCTTTTAATCGTATTCTCATCTAAATGAAGTGATACAGTGTCAGCTTTTACAGGGAAACAGCACAAACACACAGTCAGACACAGCAAGTGGAAAGAAATCATCTGTGTCCTTTACCTGGTTGTCATCTTTGTCTAAGCTAGAGTTATCCCTTTTAAGGATGTAGCGTTTCTGGAAATCATCACTCTTCTCATCCTTTATGTGCTCACAGAACTTTTGGTCAGGTCTGTGGAAAGTTGTTACAAAGAGAATATTTATGGGATCATTAACATATACTGACAGTGGAACAAACCAAAATACACTCAAGATTAACGTTAAATATACTTAATACTCTAACTGCAGTCACAAACTTTGGCTGTCCAGGCAGTGGAAGGGATGAGGTGCACCCTGACAAGTCCTGCTCCTGAGGCACGACAAACCTGCTTTTACAAATCTCTTCCTCCTTCAAAGCTTTTGCTTCAACTCCCAGTTAAGGTGGCAAACAAACCACATGCCCTTGGGGATCAGAAGTGCTCCTGACTCCTGACTTGGGGCCATGCAATGGGTACTGGGCATGCATGGAAGTGAAGACAGGTGCTTGCTGCCAGAGCTGCAATACCTCAGGGCTCATTTCGAGGGAAAACAAGATAGAGGAGAAAGCACTGAGACTTAGAAACTTCTAGAACAAAATTAAGTAGAAATAGGTAAGAGAAGAACAGTATAATGAAGGCAAGCAAGAACTTCACATGGTCATAGGGAGAGGGTGAAGCAACAGATTATAGATATTGGTTTGCTATTTGCTCTCCTTTGTGAAAGAAAAAGCAATATTTTGCAAACTCTTGTTATTAAAAATAGATACCGAGTACCTGGACAATAAAACTAGTACTGTCATGGGAGAAGAGCTCAGACACTCAGGAAAATTTTGACAAAACAAATGTACACTCTGTTTGTTATTTACCCATGGCCTAGGACACCTGGGTCGGGCCAGGAGAGCTCTCTATAAAACATCCAGCCCTGCCTGTTAGTTCCTGGATGCCCAAGCATAATTAGCAGGCATTTCAGAGAACCTTTAGACTGTCTTACCTCTTTTCTTTTAAAGGTCCCTGAATTTACTGCCCTGCAATCACCAACTCCCACTCCACTGAGACGTCCCAGTGAGCACTGGGTGGTTGATGTCAGTACCATCACTGATCGGCGATGGAGCTGGGGATCTGCCTATGAGGAAAAGGTAAGTTTGGGTTTATTCAACGTGGAGCAGATCTCCAAGGTTTTCTTTCTAAATTCTTATTTTATATCAAAAATGATTTAAAATAAGAATGTTGAAAACATCAAGAATCTTTATGTCTGCAGGTTAGATGAAATGCCTGCTAATTAGTCACTACACCTATAGGGCTTCCAGGGCCAAAAGCTGTTAAATATGGCCTAAAAAATAAAAAGGCATAAAAATGAAATAATCTTATTAGTTCTTATTCCACACGAAGTGCTGGACTGAAGCTTCAGTCCAGAGATGCTGCTAGATGCAAAGGCAACAGGCTTGAAGTGTTTGGCTTTACAAGTCAATTTAAGTACAGAATGTACAGCCAAAGCAAAACCACATACATAAACAATGTAAGTATTCAACATATATTTAGGCTCTATATATTTTTCTAAAATCTTTTGAGGAGAAACTGTTTACTTAAGTGAAATTTCAGTGTGGCACATCATTTCAGTTCCACTGACTCTAAAATTATGGTGGATAATTACTTTTTTTTGTTTCCAAAACTACGTAGAGACTGGGATTAGGATGCAGGTGCTTAAACTCCTGTGTTCGTGTTCAAAACAACAGGCAAATGCTTGAAGTTAAAACTAGAAACTAGGTGGCACAAATACATCAAGGCATTAGTCCTTTGCCTTTCTGAGAGAGAATGAGGAGACAGAGCAGATGCAGAGGACAGAGGGAAGAGCTGGGGGTGCTTTGAATGAAAACCTCAATCCCACAAGGATTTTGGAGCTGCTGTGGCCTCACTGCTGTTTTGGTTTTTTTTTCACTATGGATTTGCTGAGGGTTTTTTCCCCAAAATCTCTAGCCCTCCCAGGAAAGCAGCACACCATGGCTTGTTAACCTGATTGACACTTCCACTGATGTCTGTCTTCCCTGCTACGTTTGTGTAAGGCCATGTGAGAACTGTGAGCAACTTCAACACCTGAATTTGCCCAGTAGAACTTTACAGTGCAAAAGCCAAAGTTGTGCAAGTCTTGTCCTCTCCCTTCACCAAATCAGAACTGAGCCTGTTCTAAGATAAGGGCTGGTTCTGCTTTCCAAAAGAAATAAATTGTGTACTTTGTACACTTCACTGGTGTAAATCTTTAAACAGAGAAACAGTCGATGTAAATTCTTATTTCACAGAAACAAAGTTAGCAAAGCATTTCTGCCAGAAAAAGCAACAAAAATTCTTAGCTTACAGATAACACCCTTTTTTCCCCAAAAGAGTTTAAACATGAAGCAGGTCACATTATTACACAGCACTGGCACACGAACAGTAAAGATCTCACAGCTACCTCTCCTTGATGCCTGGCTCCCAAAGAGTGGACACCCCCAGCTGCTACAGCTGCAGCATCACTGCATGACATATCCCAGGGGTTAGATCTATGCAGCAAAAAACTTTGGTCAAGGCTTTCACACTTACATTCTTGTATTGCTAGTTTTATTTACTATGACTGACTTCCCACTCTGGTCCACGTTGTGCTCTAATCCAAAGTAAGCAGCTACCCTGTGCAACAGCATTCTGTGGTAAGATGTCATTGGGGGAAACTTTTTCCTTGGAACTCTGGAAGAAAGGAATAGTAGTTTTATTAAATACACAGGAACACTCTTGAATTCTTTTTTCCTATGAGAGTACAGTACTTACTCATTATTACCAATGAAATCTAAAATTTCCTGTTCTAATTTCAGCAGCATCATTCTGTCCCTGAAAATAAAAACACAGCAACTCACATATGAGACACTCCAATAACTGCAGCTGTATTCATCTTAAGAATACACAGATCAGAGCTGTGATCAAGGGCTGATGGCAGACTGTAAACAGGACCACCACGTGTCAAATGCAGCATTTTTAGGACAAAGCATTCTTTTTTTGCCTGGCTAAATTGCATTGAACCTGCCTAGTGAAACATGTTCTCATCTCAGAGATCAGAGATCCTCCAAGTCATCTCTGCCCTGGAGGCTCAACAGGAAGTATAGTAATGGAGAGGAGAAGCTCTAGGAGGAAAGGCAGGGATGGGGCTGTTCCTTTTTGGTTAGTGTGGGCAGTAAGATCTGCAGAGGCCTGAGCTGGCCCTGGAATTGTGAAGCACATCATGGGATCCCTGAGGAACAGTGACAGAGCACTGGGAGCGAGAGGCACAACACCAACACCCAAAGGGTTAGAGCTGGCACACGTGGCAATGGGATGAGGTATTGGAAATACAAAGAAAGCTCAAACTCAAGGGGGTAGAAATGAACATTGTTCTTAAAAATGCTGGTGTCAGTTCCAGTCAACTGTTAACATGTAATGAAATTCACTGTTGCACAGTTCATCATTTGTGCAAGTCAAATAAATGAGCTCCCCAGTTACTGTGCATGGAGATCTGCACCTACAACTCCTTATGTCCACTGGGACACTTTGTGACTTCAAAGAGGAACAACAGAAGAGTCTTACAGAGGTCTGTGTGTTCCAGTTTTACTCAGCAGGATGTAATGGCTTTGGCCCCTTATTATGGGTCATTTGACTTTTTCTCTCCAACAAAATAGAATCCTAATAAATTATCTCTGTGGAAATCCTAACTATAATATGAATGAGTAACAAAGAGCAGTGGAACAGCTTTTGTACAGCTGCACAACTGCACCCAGTTAGTTTCTTGCCTTGCACATACAGCCACAAGCCCAGTACCAACCCACTGAGGGCACACAGTGACACACTGCAAACCTCAGAACAACAGAACCAGGTCAGCTCTGTAGCTAACAAATGATGGACTTGAATTGGGTCACATTTGGTTTCTGATGTGCAGAGTGAGGATTCTAACTATAGTTACATGGTACAGCTTAAAAAAAGCCTTTATCTATAAATTCAGTGCAGGACAGATCAGAGGCAGAGAAGGCAGCTTGGTCTCTAACAAGCAGATGTAAGAGAGTACAAGTTTTAGAGACACTGCATCAGAGTCCCTTCAGGGAGAGAACTGCACACAGACTGAGCACGTTATTTGCCCATCAAACATTAAAAGCGTTTAAACCATTTCAATGTCCTGAGCCTCTGCTCAAACCCCACACAAATGACAGTGGATTGGTGTTTCAGACAGCCTGTGCAACCAAATCTCATCCTGAATAACTGACAGGTAGTGTTAGACATTTAAGAGGGGAAAAAATAAAACCACAAGCAAAAAAAAAAAAAAGAAAAAAAAAAAAAGTGGGACACCTCAAGCAACAAGAAGAAACAAAAACAAAGGTGACATTACTGATTCTTACCTGGGATTGTTTTTTAATGTATTTACTAAAAATTCATGAAGATCTATACCAGTGGAATCTGTATACTCTTGGCTGGAATCTAAGGGTGAGGGGGAAGAGAGCAAAATTACACTCTAAAGAAACACTAAGATTACTTGTTCCCCAATTATTACTGAACATACTATGTATGGGTCAATACTACAGAACTATTAAGCACATTATCCCCCAAATTATACACTCCCAGTTTCTAGGGAAAAGGCTCACAAATCAGAAGCCAAACAGAAATCCCATCAATACCCCACTATCCCCTGACCCAAGTGTCACAGAGCAGCAGAAGCCAATCCATCAACACCTGGCTGTGTGTCGTGAAGCAGAGCATCACCACGAGACACCTGATTCCCTTAGCCTGCCAGCTTCATCCCACTGCTCATGGACACATCCCTGGACCAGCAGCAGTCCATCTACAGAACTACTGCATGTTGCCCAAAGAAAGAATGTCGTTCAGAATGTAACAGTTTAACCTTCAAAGTGCTGCTTGGAATCACTAAACATCCTTGTTCTGTTGGACTTTGTTCTCCCAACGTGACATTTAGGTGCTTTTAAAAAGATGCCTCACAAGCTTCTACCCCTTTCTGGTTTCAGAATATCAAAGTACTCAAAGTGACATGTTCTCCTCAAAAATCTGTCCCTGAAAGAGATGATTTAACACCAAATTTTCCCTTCCATGAGCACCTTTGAGTTCCAGGTCTTAGAATTCAAATCAACAGGTGTTTTAACAGTATTTTTGGAACTAGACTTCTTTCAAGAACTCCTTATGTGTTAACCTAGCCTCAGGTTAGTTAGGCACTACTCAAACTCATGCCTAGGTCCCAGCTGTTCCAGCTGCCCAGGGAGTATAAATGAAACCATGGAAGTCTGAGCAGTTCTGGTTTGAGATTACTTTTGATTCTGAGGAGAGAAAGGAGAAAAAAAAAAAAGGCTATGCCCGGTAAAACATCTTCAAGATTCAGTAATTATTTACTTCAATTTTCTCAATTTGCAAGTGAGCAATGATTTAGTCATAATTACTCGAAGACTGATGCTTAAATTCCATAATCTTCTATTTTGGCACATCCTATATTGGGAAGTAATTAACCTCCAGAAGAGATACTGGATGAATTTAAAACAGCTACTTCCACCACAGGCATTTTGTCACTTCGCTCTCAACTCCTCATCATTACCTATTGAGTACTGGGTGGGGGTTAAAGCATCATTTCAAGGACTGAGATTTATGAACACAGGTAGAATTCCTCACCCCAGTGCTTTTTATTTCACAAACACCTGGGACAGCTGCAGGAGCAGCTGGGACAAGCTGCACTGAAATGCCACACGAGGAAAGCCTTACAGAGCATGAGACAAAGTGCTACCTCTCTCATAAAGAATTCCAGCTTTAAAGACATTACCTACACACTCTTTGATCTAAAATACCCAGATAAGCATTCTGGATTCTTTATTTAAAGCAAGAGCTTAAATAAAGAGCTTATTTGTCTTCCACCTGCAGGAGGCATTAGGCAGCATGAACACAAACAGGCTCATGTCACTAATTTCACAGCTCTCTTTCAGATTAAAACCCCAAGATTTTCAGCAGATAGAGTAGATTTTCAATCCAGAATGCAGGAATATGTAAGTGAACATCTAATACTGCTCCATATTATTTATACAGTTCCACCCTTACTCCAAAACTATGAAAAAATTCTAGATAGTATCAAAAGTAGTGTGAACAACTGAGAACACTGACTTCTTCTGATGGATGAGCAGAAAAAGTACAAAGGTGGCCGTGCCATTCTCACTTCAGTTTCACAAGGCCTGGGACAACAAAGTCTGGGAATAAGAGAGGAACTTCCACTGACTAGTAAAATCTGTTTTCCAAACAACACTTGGACACAACTGAGGCAGCACAACTGTTTCTATGCTGCTCTGCACAGCTAGAGAGCCCAGAAAGGAAAAGCATTTGCTGCAGTACATGTGTTTGATGGAGTCTAAAATCCACTGTGTCCTCTGGGACCAATTCCTTCTCCAGCTCAAACATGTCTGATCTATTTGCTTCATTTGCAAAAAAAACCAAAAACCCAACTCAAGAAAATAAAAAAACCTGGGAGCAAAGCTGTATTTTCATCTGTTCTTTATCTACACAGGACATTTAAAAGCACAATGACAGATAGCAAACCTCTTGATAACATTTTTCTGGACAGTTTATCACTGGATTTTTCCTTTTCTGATTCATCTTTTGCAGGTTTTTCTTCTTTTTCAAAAGATTGTGACAACTGGATCTGAATTTTCTCCTGTCAAAAGTAAAAATCAGTCATCATGGAAGTCATTTCAAACAATACCTGCAGGAGAACTGTTCTGTGCTATATTGGGATGTACTCCACATAACCACAAAGTGAAGTTATTTATCAGTAAATCATAAAGTACAGAGAAGGCATAGAAAGGACCACACACACTTTTAGTTTTACACACACTTCCAGGCCCTGAATGCTGTTGCAAAATGAATCCAAAGGATCTTGCTTCATACACATTATATCTGAAACTGGAGTCGTTTTTAACATTTTATACAGCTCCTGTGTTTTTAAGCAATGCATCGTTTGTGATGCTTTTTCCCCAGTCTTCACAGTTCTTTACTAGAAAAGCTTGATTCCAGTTTCAGTTTGGTTTACAGCAAGAAGAAATAAACTCAAAGTTTCGATCTAAGACAGAACAACGTTTCCAGATCCATGAAAAATATTTACAGTGCAATACATCAAGGCAAAATTTGCAAACCTGTCACCAAGTTATTTTGATTGAGTTGCTTTGTGTTCAGTCACCTCAGAATCTGTGGTTTTATACAAGCAGGTGAACTATCTAAAACCTGTTTCCCAAATCCAGCAAAAAGTGTTTCTCTTTGAAATTAGTGGCATTATGGTCCCCTAACTAGTGAAAGACTGCAGTTTGGTTTCCTCTTTACTCTTTCAGAAGATAGTCAGTGAAGGACTAACACACTTCAGACAGCAAACCCAGAGGAGGTAAGGAGCAATGGAGACATCACATGTCTGAATGGCTCCAGGAGGAACCATGGCAAAGTCCTGTCAGACTGAGACTCTCCCATTACCGTTTAACTCCCTCAAATGTCAACTCTGCTCCCCCAGATGCCAACTGAGTTATGGTGTCACCTGCTCTCCCCCACAGATCTGACCCTTCCCAAGCCAAACAACCTGCCCCTCATCCACTCTTGCCTATCACTCTTCTGCCCTGCACCTCATCCTTCCCCACACAGGTCCTCACTCTCCCTTCAAACCTATTCTCACCCACACCCAGGCACTGGCTCTAAGCTTCTCCTCATGTGTCGTTGCACAGACTTGATCTCCCTCGTGTCATCTGGCCAGAGTTAAATATAGTCAGGATTCACCAAGGCTAAGCCTGTTTCACATGCAAACACATCCTTGCACAACCCCCAGCCATGCTCCTCCCTGCCTGGCACACCCAAAGCTCTGCCCTGGCTCCCTCAGAGTGGGATGGGAACCCTGCACTGAGGAGCCTTTGGCTCAACAACACTTTCCATCTGCAGTTTTGGAGCAACAGCTCCTTCAGATGAGAAAAAAAATTGTTTGCTGATAGTTTTATTAACTCTCCCTTTCATTGTGATTTTTTTACCCCACACTAAATGTCCTAATTAAACTTACTAATTCATGAACACCCACAAAACAGCATTGCAGTGTGAACACTCCTCAGCTCCTGAGATTATCTATAACCACATCTGAGCAATACCAGTCACTAAGAAGGAACTTCGTAAGGAATTCTTTCCTAGTCTTGAGAATTCACTTGGCTACAGACCTTAAAGAGTCCAAAATAAATCTTTGCATTCCTTACCTCATAAACACAAGCATAAATTCAAATGAGCAGCTTATTTGTCACTACAAAATGCACTACATTTACTCTGACAGAGCTCCTAAGTGAATGGCAAGTTGAAAATGGAACATGTTTCTGTCTTACTAAGAAAATATTCCTGACTTGGATCCATCAATATGTTCTCCTCCATTTTACAATCATCCTCTAGAAAACTATCAGTAAATTAAGGGAAATTTCATAGTCTGATTTCTTAACTAGAAAATGGATTATGTGTTCTAAACTCATCTCAAGTCAATGCATACAGCAAGAGTTCAGTCAAAGGATCTTAGCAAGTAATCATTTCATTTTCATACTTCTTTTCCCAATGAGAGCTAAAAAAGGAATCACCATCTGAACAGGCAGTTCTGCTACTACCACCAGTTCTACTTCAAAGTGTGATACAACAGAACTGTGTACCAAAGGGCACTTTCTGTGATTTCATGCTATAAAAACTGTAGCATCTAATTAAATATGACCTACTTGACTGGAAAGCTGCCGAGAAATCTTTTAACTTCTCTTCCCCTATCTAACTCCCTTAATCCCTCCCTGCTTGCAGCAGGTCTCTGCTGGCATTTTGACTGAACAGACTCCTCACTGGAACTCAGGTCACCCATCTCAAGCCTTCACTGGAGAAGAAATTGTCACCAAATCATGATTAACAAGAAAAAGCCAAGCAAAAAAGCAAAACTCCCTGAACCATCAAAACCCAATAAATTCCTCCAGCTTAAAACACTGGAGAAAAAGGCAAGACTCAGGAAACATTATGGAACTCAAAGTTCTACATCCTGAGGTCTTGGCTTTTTACTAGCAATCCCCCAAACCAACACCAACCTGAATTTACACAAGTCAATAGAAACTAACATCACAGACCCACGTCGTCTTCTTCCCCCACTCTCCCTCCTTTGGGTCCTTTTATACTGCTGAAAAATAAAAAGTTCAATCTTTTGAAGGTTTATTTACTCGTTACCCATAATAACAACTGTTGTGCTATGAAAACAGCCCTTCCTTAAAGGGCTGAAATGAATCATCCTGTGCTAGTGCTTGTACTTCACATCAGAGCACACAGAGCCAGAACAACCAGCACCAACCACTTAGACAAAGGGCAGCAAGAGAATAGTTAGTGTATGTACAAAGATATCTGTTATGTTCTTCCTCCTGCAATAAATTTATAAGCTCATACTTTCACAGCACCTTTCAGTCAGGGGCTGTCAGTGCTTTTTAACAAGGCTTAAAAAAATCTTGTGAGGCTCTTGTCTAGGTTTCTCAGTAAGGAACTGGTCTATTTTTCATGGTGCAACTGCTCAAGAAAATATAAATGCATACATAAAAAATAAATGGATCTGCTTGAGATAATTTCTTTGGTCTGCCAACCTCTTCCATCACAGCCTTCCCAAGAGAAACAGCCAGAGGTGCCAGCAGTGACTTCCTAAGGGACTTCTACCCATGCCCAAGAATCTCACAGTGCTAGGAGCTGCTGTCCACAGTGGTGTGGAAGGGGAGACTGATGAGCAGCCACAGGCACAAACACAGAGCTATCCCAGCACTCACACCACTAGAGCACATGTATTCCTCATCCTATCAAGGCTAACACTTTCTAATAACCGAAAACTGGGATTCTTCAAATACCATCAGCAATGTTATCCTGAAATTTATTCTCCCCATGCCTTAAAATCCATTTTAACACAGATAACACAGAACTGGAAGCCACTTTTCAGTTGCACTCACTGATGCAACACAGCAGTGACTCTTCCAGCAAGGGGAGGCAGTGACAGTGAAGGCTGTGTAAGAGTCTCTCCCCTCACTGAGCCACCACACCTCCCCCACGTCCCAAGCACAGTTAATGCACTAAAGAGTGGGCCCTGAGGCAGCCAACAGCTGATTGTGCTTCTAGAAGATATCCCCCATGTCTTCCCAAAGATTCTTCAGGAAAGAAAGCAAAACTTGTGAAGAAACTGCCTGTGTGAGTTGTTACAGAGGGTCACAGAAGACCTGTTCCCCACAGGATGTGCACTCCAGCATCAGAACTTGTGACAAATTCCTACTCCTAACCCTCCAACATGTGTTTCTGCACTCTGCAGGGAAGAACTAAATTTGTTCCCTCAATCACTTGCACAGCTATTGGGAATCATAAGCCATTTCTCCTAGATTACTGCTTCTAAAGAAAACTCACAGCTAGATCTAATTTTGTTTCTTAATAGGCAATCTGGTCCATGGTATTCCTTTTGTACAAACTCAGATTATCACACAGTTCAACTCACTCTGCAGAAACAGCCTTTACATCCCTTCTATGACTGCAATAATTCCTTTCAAGAACCTGGCAGTGTGCAGCTAAGGACAGATTCCCAGAGGACTTGGTAACAAATGCCATCTGCAGAGAACACTTACAAATGTCTGACTTTAATGCATGGCCTGGTATAGTGCTGGAGGTTGGAAAAATCCTCATGCCTCTTTTTTAAGCATACTGTGGAAAAACAGCCCATTAAACCAGATTCTTCTCTTATTGCAATTAGACACATACAGTGACTGAAAAAGTGAAACCTCACTGCTTCACACTAAAAATCTAAGCCTGAACTAGATCTCTTAGTCTGTTTTGTCATTAATGCAAAACATTACAACAGGGTTGTAGATCATTGTAAATAGCATTAGCTTTTCTGTTGCTTTTAATCTCTGTAGCCTCTTCCAACCTATGCCTTAGATGTTTCATCAGTTTAGAAGGCTCAGCTCCTGAATTTCTCAAGTCAGCTCTTCAAATTCTGGTATATTAGTGAAGACCTACAGAAAACACTAGTTAGCTTGACCAATACCTAGATGAGTTCTTGGTGTCTGTCCCTCCCCAGAACTGAATTACCACTCCCCCAGCAAAACCCATCTCACACCCCACTGGTTCCTTCTGCTTCTTAACAGAAGTGAGAATGTTCACAAAAAGACAGTTTAGAAGCTTTTCAAGAACAGCAAAGGACAATTTCAGCTCTGACAGGTGTGAAAAACAACAGCACTTTGATGCCCCTTGTTCATACCCAGAACTAAAAGCAGCAACAGGCTCTGAGAACACAGACTGGTATGAAGGTACAGTCAGGAAAGCTACAGTTGGGTTAAATGTTCTGCAGGATTGTTACAGGTTTTGTTCAGCATGTAGGAACTTCTTGAAATGTGTTAGATCATCTTAATAGTTTAGTCTTCAGACACACCTCAGGCAGTGCTACAGAACTCCCAGTAATTGTGACTAATGTGCAGGAATTCAGTTACAACACCAGAACTTAAAACTGTTTCATTTTCTAAATATAAAAAGCTGATAAATTGTGCTGCATATTAATCAATGTCTCTGTCTTACTGACTGCAGACAGCACGTCAGCAGTTTCAGAGTCCCTCGAGTGAACTGTGAGGCTAGAAAGTTAAAACAACTGGCAAACCCCTTTCCTTGTCCCCAGGTATCAACCATTAGAGTTCAGACAAACAAAGCAGCAAAGTCTTCATCTGGTATTATCACCTCTGTTATAAAAAGTAGTCTGAAACCACACGGTGTCTGCATATTTAAGAAAACCCAACAGAATTTCTTTTGCGCAACAAGTTACTTCAAACTGTTTGAGAAACTTCAGCAATGTGATTTTTACCTGGAGGTCCTGTGATATTTCAGCTGTGGGAGGTGGTGGATATTCTTCACATACAGCAAGGCTCCGAACTAACTTTAACTTTGTGTTTGACTGAAGGAAAGTATGTAAAATTAACAACTATGGCTTATAAAAAGTATATAAATACACTGTAAGCCGTTATTTTTCCCATTCATTATACGTAAAACAAAAAGGCTGAAAACTGCACGTTTAATGTTTTCCATGGAATAAACAATTCCCTTTAGGATGGAAATACCCAAGCAGCTTCTGAAGGCACTACCAGCACAATAGAGCACAGCTAATGAGGAGTAAATAAAATCTTTGGGAAGGTGTTTCTCTCCATAACAATAAAAAGCCACCAGAAAATATAAAGGCAAATCACAAAAGCAGACAACTAGGCAAGACAAAAACCCAACAGAAGAAAACAAAGCTACAATGCCAAAAATAAAACTAAAGGCACTTTTCACAAGGTAACAAAGCTCCACCAAGCATGAAGGGCTCCCTCAGCATGCCAGCACACAGGGCTACTGTACCTTGGACCTTTTTGCTGTCTGCCCAAAGGACTGCACTGGCCGCTGAACGACAGCACAACAGAAAAGGTGTAGGTTAAACTCAGTGGCACAATTTGGTCAATGCAAAAGTCTGTACAAGAGAAAGCTTTGACAGTTATTACTGACACAGGCAAATCTGTGAAAGGAACAGCAGGTGCTTTTGGCTGGAGGATTATACACTCTCCCACTTTCATGGGGATTGTCCTCGATTTCCCTTCTTCATTTACCAACAATAGATGTTAGAGGGCTTGAAGAGCAAGCAAACATTATTCTCGTTCAGTAGTCTCAGCCTGCTCCTACATCCTAAATTCTCGTGTCCTGATTTCCTTGGCAACATGACATGGTTTTTATACATTTTCTTCCTATTCCTAAAACCTACCTGGAAAAATGATATTAAAAAACAAAGCATTGCCTCTGCCAGGGGAACAGATAATGACCTGTCATAAGCAGCTTAAAACACATGTGGGTTTTCCTTTCATCTTGGGTCCTATAAAGTATATTTTAAAATGGGCTACTGGCCGATATTTTTTCCTTTCATTTAGTAACTTACTATGCATTAATATGCTGTTTCTCCTCCCAGAGCCATTTTAATAACTTAATATGCATTAATTTGCTCTTTTTCCTCCCAGAGCCTTTCCTCTATTACTATTGTTCCTTAGAAAGAAAATTAGCAGACTTTTACCACAGTGTGTGTAATTGAAAGGTACACGAATCAACAAAAGCATTTAAGGATTTGTTAACTGCATAGTTAAAACTAACTCAACCCTCTGTGTAGTGACACAGGAATAGAAGCAGTGGCATCACATCATTTAAGTACTGGTTTCCCAGCAGAACTCAAACTGGTGAACAGACAAGCCTTTAACAGAACTGGTTTTACTGAGCCAGGCCTAGTATTGGTAAGAAGAAAGTAACTCTGGGTGTTCAATGGACAATATTTCCTCCTTTCAGAAGGAAACTGAACAGAAATTCCACTCAAAAACTCCATGAGGCCATCCCTCCTCTCCCCAGCTCACAGGAACAGATGTCTGTCAAGTGCCTCAACTTCTTAGCAGGACACACACAGCTAAGAAGAACACCTAACCTACAGCAAAGAGCTCTATCACGTCAAGGCAGAACTGCTTTTTCCCTCATTTTCCTCAAGTCCCACATGTCTATTTTGGATGTTGCAGCAGCTCAGCTGAGGAGCAGCAGAAGGAGAGCTCATTTAAGCTCGTTTCACTATGTAACAGTGTTTTAAATAGCTGCACTGAAAACTCTCTCATCATCAGCTTTTCAAAGGAAGCTTGCTGAGATTTTGAGCAGCAAAGACAGCTCAAATGCTTCCATACCTGGAACCATTCAGACTTTGAGCTTTGCTCTTTCCATACCTGGAACCATACAGAGACTTTGAGTTTTGCTGTTACCTGCAAAATGTTCCTTTTCTTTCCATCACCTCTGCTGAAAGCATCCATTGCATGCTGACAGCTGGCACTCTGCACAGCCCTGACAGTTTCTCTTACACCAAGCTACTAAACTTTCCAAAACTGGATGATTTCCAACCTCCTATCAATTACTCCAGCCTCAATTAGCTTAGGTGCCTTCAAATCAAGCAGTGTAAATCGAATCAGCACTGCCAGTGGAGTCCTCAGTTCACTCTCAAGAGGCAAAAGAATCTACACTTGGGTGATTGTTTATCTTTTGCAAAATTTGGAAGCTTTGAAGCCAGTAGGTAAGTGAAGAGAGTGTGTGGAATCAAACACCCCAGACCCACCATTTGAGAGGGCACGAGGGGGAAAACAGGTGAGTTATACAGGACATGAGACATTTTACAGTAGCTAAACAGAATCTTCAACACTGTTAACCTAAGCCTGATGCACAAGTTACTGCTCACTAATTAGGTAAGACACATATTTCAGTTATGTTTAAGAGCCTCAGGAATCCACTGCAGCCAAAACTTAAGGATGTTTGTTCATGCCAGATGAAGTGAAGCAAATGCCTTAACATTTAACTCAGATACTGAAATGATCTGGTATCAAATCTGGATTCTTCATAAGAATGTTTAATATTCATGTGGTTTTCATATTTCAGACACAACAAGACAAGTTTGATGGCACATTCCTCAAAGTGTTTTACACATGTTGTTGTGCTCGGGCAATTACAGTTCAGGTTCCATGCTGGGAAGCCAACCCCCCAACACTGCCAATTACACTGCATTTAGAGTCCTTTTAACACCAAGTGATTGCAGCCCACGGGAATACGTTCACCAAAGCAATGGAGGATAACCAGGGTGGTAAACTGAGGTACTTGAACACCATGTGCTCAGTTTCATTAGCAATCTTTAGGGACTAAACCAACACTAACACCACTGGGGAGAGCTGTGGGGCCACTGTAGAAGGGAGATTCTCCCTTGACTGAAATGACTCAAATCTCAACATTACAGATGAGACAAGTAACAAACCAACCATCATATCAAAGCTTCTTACCTAGACACAACTGCCTTGTACAACACTCCCGTAACTCACGTGAGAAAAGGCCAATGGAGTGAGTTCTGTGCCTGGAAGTACAAACCCAAAGGCCTGTGATCTCACCAGTAACTGCACTCTCAAAGCCTGAAGATGGTTGGGCACAATCCAAGGATTCCTTTCTCGGGCCAAACCACACCAACGGAGGATGATTATTTCCACTAACATTCCAAGACAAGAGGTAGCCAATGCTCCTTGCAGCTGTTTCTGCCCATTTTCTCTCTTTTCAGGAGTTTTAGTTCTGTCCTAGTTTCCCTGCATTTACTAAGTTTTGCTCCTACAGAGCATCTTTATGTACCCCATATGTGAGAAAGAATTTATAGCCACTTTAGAATACGTAATCCTTGGTGAGTGCAAATTAAGCAATTTCTTTATATCTGCAGCTCTCAAAGACTGTTACTGACTTGAGAAAACACTGTATTAATGAAAGCAAGATTAAAAATAAGCTTATGGCCCATTTATAGTCATTATGGGCATGATTTCAAGACAGTGTTTTAAAGCAATTATTCCAAACAATTGCATAATGCAAATAATCATCTGGAATAGGTTGCCCAGGGAGGAGTCACCATCCCTGGAAGTGTTTAAGAGGCATCTGATGCTGGAGGACAGGGTTTAGGGGTTTCAGCAGAGTGGCAGGTTAACAGCTGGACTCAATGACCTCAGAGGTCTCCTCCAACCTTGATGATTCTATGATTTTAATGATTAGGTTCTTGTGTTTAAAAAACCCCACACACAAACACAACTTTGAAGACCAACTATTATGCTCCATTTCCAGCTACAAAAGAAAAAGGGAATGAAGACAGCATTTACCCAACATGTATAATGATATATCTCCAGGCTCTCAGTAGGAGTATTTGCCTGCTTTATTTTTTCCTAATTACCTCACCAGATCACGTATGTTGAATGTGAAGCAAAGATCTGGAGCTGTGACATGCCTTGCTCTGTCATCACTGTGCTGTCTAAACACGCCGGATAAAAACAGGTCAGGCACAAGATGGCAAACTTAGACGTGTGAAAGGTTTTGTGAGAAGGTGCTCTATTTCTGAAGCACCATTTGGGCATTTCTGAGGACAGGCACAACATGCCAAACCTGAGCAAAGAGTGTTCTAAGGACACTCAGTTTTTCACCTTTCTGCTAAATTAGGTCTCAGTTTTAAATCCAGTTAAGGGCTCCAGTCCTAGGAACCACAGATAGCTTTGTAATACTGGAGGAAAGAACAGTGAGGTCTATGGTTACTTGCTGTCCTGTGTTAGTGAGCAGTGACAGCAATTTTCCATGACACAGTACAGAATGACTGATGGAAAAATAGTTTCACCATTGGACATGGAGCAGTTCAAAAGTAGAGAATCTGCCTGAGCATTTATCTATTTAAAAGCATTACATCACATATTCTGGAGACAAAGACAGGTAAATCCTGACAAGACAAACAGCTGGGCAGGAGGCAAAGAGAGGCTTCAGAAAACTCAAGCTGTGAAACAGAGAGAAGCCCAAGGTTTGTGCTGGTATAAAGGGAAGAAACTTTGTAAAAAGAGATGTCGAGTTGCTAAGTAAAAAATTAAGCTAATTCCCCCAACAGACAGGGGTATTTGCTTAATTACCATAAATCCAAATCCAGAATTACACTCACTTAATGTAACATTTGCCTTGCCCATATCATTCAGTAGATGCACACAACTCTGCATTCCAAAAAAAAACTCCCATGAGCCTGCTTAAACAATAGAAATATTACTAATAGTAAATACAAGGCACTATATCTGGCAAGATAAAGGGAGGACCTTTTAATCTGTTGTCAGTATTTCCTGGCATGTTAACCTTGTCACAGTCCTTACAGAGGATGAGTATGGCCTGTCCCACCACCCAGGGGCAAAGAGAACACACTTCAGACCATGTGTTCTAGCTAATACCCTGCTTAAACAATAGAAATATTACTAATAGTAAATACAAGGCACTATATCTGGCAAGATAAAGGGAGGACCTTTTAATCTGTTGTCAGTATTTCCTGGCATGTTAACCTTGTCACAGTCCTTACAGAGGATGAGTATGGCCTGTCCCACCACCCAGGGGCAAAGAGAACACACTTCAGACCATGTGTTCTAGCTAATACACAATTGGTGTGTTGTCACCTGATGGGTAAGATGAACAGGTGGGAGACAACAATGACTGGTGAACCAAAACCTTTTTGATCACAGAACTACCACAGTGCTGATGTGCACATGACTTCTGTGAAAGTACTTTGCATGTGAGTGCCTCTTGTCTCCAGTGCCACTTAAAAGACACTTGAACCTCACTTCAAAGTATGACAATTCAAAAATGATCTCTAGACCAATTATACTACTCCTGCACTGTTTAAAGAAATTGGGAGCGCTAGCCATGTACTCTAATTGGATATATTTCTCCTCCAACAGCATACACAGCAGCAACTGGGTTACTAATGCACAACCTCTCAAAGTAATCTGCAGTTTAGAGCCATAGTTACATGTCAAAATACAATCACCAGTTTCTGAACTGTGAAGGTCCAGAAACATATTTGAATTCAACCCCTGTTAGGGTTAGACAGAGGAAAAATCACAGCCAGTTTCTTCCTTGGCTGTAAAGAAGTCAGAAAACAAGTCATAAATGTACTCAGGGATATTATTGTAGTTTGCCAAATAGGTGTGAAACCCATAGGAAAGCCAACAGCAAACCCCTTACAACTCCCACCACAACCCATCCTCTGATACACTCAATCAGTAAATGAAAGAACACAAATTCCAATCAGTTCCTGATGATCTTCTCTAACATTTCTCAGCAAATTCTTTGCCCTCTTTCCCACCACACAGTAACTCTTAACCTGCACTTAATGATGAGTTTATGCCCAGTGAAATTTCTTGAGTCATATTATTTAACCATCCATTAGTTAAAATCTTGCTGAATACTCTGCTGCTCCAGAAATTGTTTGACTATGGACAAACCAAAATTTTATGTGTTTTAATATAAAACATGCTGCCAATGAGAAATCCTCAAACATGACATATATTTGCACCAGCAGCCACCACAGCACAAGTGATGTTAACTTCTACTGATTGCAATTGCTGCAAAGGGTTTGTAACTGTCCTCCTACCCCTCTGGAAATCTACATCCTCAGCCTCCCACCTCAGTTCTCAGCTACACTGCTCACGTGACAGCAGTGTTCTGGTTCTGATGGAGACTCCTGGACACAACTCTCAGGACAACACTAAAGGCAGAGCACAGTAAAGCTGTGTCCATCACACAGCCGCCCCTTGAACTCGTGTGTGTGAGGCAATTACTCCAGCCAGCAGCTCTGACTCCTGTACAATCACACAGCCAAGCAGGGAAGTCCCTGCCAAACCCACAGCTCTGGCAGCACCGACAGGTTCATGTCTCTGGGCTGGGTCTGACCCCAGGGCAGCAGCTGTTTGCAGGAAGGATTATTGGCCACTCGAGTCTCATAGAAGTTTCCACACTAAAAACTGTTGAATGAGATTTGTGAAATGAGAAAATGTGAATGAGATTTTTCCAAATTACTGAACTGTATGAAAATAAACCAACCTTAAATTAACTTTTAAGTCTTGCTGCTAGGATATTGCATTGATTAAAGCAAATACCAGCTCAGCTATAATATCCACCAGCTTTTCAGTGGTACTTATTTCTCATGTTACAGAAGTATTTCATTTCAAGGATTTATTTTTTCCATAAAATTATCTATTTACACTGATGCCAGCCTTAATAAAGGCAGGAGATATTAAAGTGTAAAACTATTGTTATTGCAGTGGGCTACAAGATTTATTTGGAAGCAATTTAACACAGCAGATAAAACTTACTTCACTCAGTGGAATATTGAATTGTTAGGCTTGAACAAAACTACTCCCCAAAGAACCTTTTACTCAATTCTCAATAACAAGAATCTAATAAGCTACTGTCCTGTTTTTGCAACCCACAAGAGAATCTCCCCACATCCCAACCAGGATTTTTATCAGAAAATTAACCCACAGACACCAAATTCCTACAGATGACTAGTTTTTGTCAAACACAAACTTCGGCGTTTTCTTTTAGAAACTTGGCCCATTTTCTAGGTTGTGCCAGAAATGTTCAGTTGTTTTCCAGAACTTCTCACCTCATCTAAGCTGCTTACAGTCCTCAGTAAGCAGGTGGGCAGCCTCAGCCAGGAGTGGAGTGAGCCACCTTGTCCCATGGGAGAGAAACCCATCTCAGGGCTCTGGAGCACAAGGACTAACTGCACAACTTAACCTCAGAGGTATTAAATGTGCTGCCACATTTTCCTAACCCATCCTTATTGGTGTGTTCTCCATCAACACAAGGTATTTTCATACTGCTTGCCTGCCTCCTTCTCACTTGAAATCTGATGCCATGACTTCTTTTTAGGTTCCTCTCCCACCTGCAAAGGCCATTCATTTGTAGGCATCAGCTCTTCAGTGCATGCATGAGGACTGCCCAAGCTTTCCTGCCTAAAAGTCACACACCAAAGTTGTCAAGGTTGAAGAACAGAGGAAAAGGGAAGGTGCAGTACTAGGTGGAGTACTAGTGAGCAGCCAACACAGGATGATGCTCATCAGCTCATTCATGTGGCAAGAAAGAGGCTTGACCTGTGCTAGAGGCTGGGGCAGGACCCAGACCTACTGGCCTCAGGAGCTCCTCTGCCACCTGGGATTTGGATTACCTACATCTGATTACTTTAGCCTTATGCTGCATTTACACCTGAGCCACCTGTAAAGGGCACACAGCTCCAGAGCCCGGACTTGGCCACCCCTCCTGAGGACAGACAAGCTGAGCTGTGCTGCAGCACTGTTCACAGCAGCAACGCTCAGCCCACACACCAAACCCAGTCAGGATACAGCAACAGCAAATACCAGCTTCAGGTTTTGCCTTGTTCTGCTACCACGACAAGAATTGACTTCACATGTGCACTCAGGGAAGCACAAATATGGACAAATTGTCTGGTACCCAGGAAAACCACTCATCTACTTCAAACTCTTCGAATTGTCTGACTCATATTTACAGGAGTACAAACAGAGAAGTGGGGCAAAGGAGGAGAGGAAGCAATAATCATTCTATTTGCTTCCCTAACACCAGCCAAGTTTTCCTAAGCTGCATCCAAAGAAACATGTAAGAGGATCAAGAGAATGGAGAAGAACAAGACACAGATTTATTGAACATGATATACTAGTGAAAAACAGAGTGAAAAGCTTCTTACCGGCATATTGTTTTTGCTATCAGGACAATTTTCATCCTTTTCTACTTGAATCTGCTCCTGACTTCCTGATTTGATAAGGTTTTCAACTGGGTCTGTATCTTTAAATTCAGCTTCTGAACCCTTCATTGCATCAGTTTCATCTTTTACAGTAAGAATATCAGACATCCTCATTAGAAAAGGTTATTTTAAAATTCTACAAGAAATGTGGAACCTTTAGGACAAAGAAAAAAGTCAATCATTTAGTACTTTTAAATTAACAAAGCAAACACCAAACCCACACCTAACCAGCTACCCCAAATAAAGATGATTTTGCTGCAAATAGGATCCCCACTCTGTTAGGATACTTTTTCCTGTGTTGTATCAGAGAGAGTGATTTCTTTTTAACCTCTTATCAGGACACCTCCAATAGCAACACCTGTACAAAGGAGATTTCCACTGACACTTGAGCATTCAGAAACTCCAAATCAAACTAAATTCCAATAGAAACAAAGGAAGATTTTCTCTAAGGAAACAAAGAATTACATATTTGAAAAGGGTTGAAAGTAAATAGATGAATCATAATGCCCCAAGTGTACAAACATGCACAAATTTCATTAGAACTTGAAAGTTTCCTAGTTGCCAGGTAACAACTGGACAAGTTCTGAATGCAGGAATCATCTGATCTACTAAAGGTAGCAAAATTAGCCTTAATAAAGCATTCTCTCAAAAGCAACAGAGAAGGAAGAAAGAGACACATTTGGTAATTAGGATAATAATAACAACCATTATCAGCAATTATAATTTAGAATAATAATTTCAAATTCCCTATGAAAGATAACTAAGGATTAAAGCTGCAACAGAACCACCCCAAATTTTCCCTAGGAAATAAGAAACAACTTCTTGTCATTGCTCAGTTACAGAGCAAGACATAAAATCAAGAATTTTCCATTTCTTAAAAGAAACAAAGAGTAAGATCTGAATGCTTTAAGTCCTTCCAGAAAACAAACAACAATCAAGTAACACCATGGAAAGGTCTCAGGATCTCACTTAGTACCTGATATGTCCTACAGTTTGGGGATTGTGGTCTCCCACAAAAATAAAATAGAATAATCCAAAATTCCTTTTCACAGTTGTCAGCCAAGATGTCAGTTGTAATGAACCATCTGGAATCTGGCAGGAGTCGTCCCATGTCCTTATCCCCAGTGTAGAGTCCTGGACAGAACTACGTTGTCTCGAATCAGCAAGAACATCCCTTTTGAATGCCTGAAAATCAACCAAGAAAACAGATTATACTTTTATTTGGTGTGGGTGGGGAGAGGGAATATGATGACACCCAAAAACTTCAACAGTCATTTCGAGGAACAAAAAACCCACAGAACAAATCAGCGTTTGTCACATCCATTCTCCTTTCTCTATCTAGCAGCAGCTACACTTTTCATTAGACTTCCAAGCTATTTCTGCATTACAGAGATAACAAGTAGGCACAAAAAACATGTTGTTGGCATTCCTAGTGAAACCTTTTCTATAAACAAGCAGGTAACTTCCCAGAGAACCTGAAACACACAGCCCAGCAGGTGTGGAGGAGGAACAGGCCAGGAAAGCTCACAAGTCCCCGACAGCCTAACAGTGTTTTCCTCATCAATATTCTACTAGCACAATATAGAATCCATATTTCAAGCAACTTGAATTACAGGCGAGTGTTACGTTATTCAACTAAATAATTACCCTTGAATGAGGATTTAGGCATTTTTACAAAACTGCTCCTGTTCCACCTTTACCAGATTTGCTTTTCTGAGAAGTCAGTCACATCCCCAGCCACGAGGAGGCATGTGAAGCGGAAGGCAGTGGCAGATCTCTGCCAGCAAACAGAACGTGGCTGAGAACACCTCGTTGTGCTGCAGGACTCCCATGGCACAGCACTGCACTGGCACCAAGAGCACCGTGGCACACACACGGCCAGGTCCTTGCAGCTGAGGTTACAGCCTGGCTAGATACCTTCCCAGGGCTGAAGAAACAACAGTTTGATAAGAGAGGAGATCCTGGAGACATTTGGCTTACTAAAATTTGCTGCAACGTATGGAAAAGAAAGACAGGAGGTAATGGGCTGTGCCTGAGACCTGTAAAAACCCATATATTTACTGAGTCTAATGGAGGGGAAAGGATTACAGAGGAAAGGGCAGATTGGAAATAAAAAGTTGCAGAAGGGCCACAAAGGATGTGCAGCACTGTTTGTTGTTGATGTGGCTGTTCCACACAACTCAGATCCCAACACAAGATGTGTGAAGAAGCTCAGATTAATAACCTTCACCTATTCAGAGAGCCTGTTTGATTTTGGTGACTGACATATTATTTTTACTGCACTTAGATAAATGTAAAAAAAATAATTACAGGCTGGACACAGAACCCCCCCCCAAAACATTTATGTCCAATTGCAAATATAATATTGGGAAATCATAAAATCATAAAGGTTGGAAGAGACCTTTAAGATCCTCAAGTCCAACCACGCACCAGCACTACCAATTGGAACTCCCAAACCACTAAACCATATCACCCAGTGCCAGGTCCAGATGCCTCTTAAACATCTTCAGGGGTGCTGACTCCACCACCTCCCTGGGCAACCTATCCCAGTGCCTGAGCACACTAACAGTGAAAAAACATGTTTCTAATATCTAATCTCAATCTCCTCTGTCTCAGTTTAAAGCCATTCCCTCTAGTCACTGCAGCCATGGCAGAAAAGTGTGTAAGTAAAACAAGTATAATTTATTTGCTACCCCCTACACAAGCTACAAACATAGTAACTATAACCAACATCTCGAAGTTTTATCTTTAATTCTATCAAATTCACTAAGCTCCTGTCCCTTTGCAACACCATTTTAAAACTGGTATCAGCATGCTCAGTTACCAAAACTCATGTTTGCTTGCCTATGTCAATTCAGAAAACTGGTGCACAAGAAAAAAGTCCTTATGCTTTCTGCAACAACCTAACTGCAAATCAGCTTATAAATTGTTCTGAACAGATTTTTTTTTCCCCACAGCTGGATTTAAAGCCTGCAGATTTGGTGTTACATAGCCTACAGTCAAAGGGACAGAACTGAGGAAAAATTGTAGTTTCAATTTACAAGGAAAAATATCAAGGTTGTGGGTTTATAGAATGTGCTCTTACTGCTTTCTCTTGCACAACCTAGAGGACAAGTGATAAAAACCCACATGGCTGAGTTCTATGGTGGCATCCTCCTGGAAAACCACTGGGTCCTTTGTATCAGGTTCAAATCATCATATGTAAACCCACTAAATTGACTTGTAATGAGTAGAGATATTTCTGGGAACAGGATCTACTCAACTTAATCCAATTTCTCTAATAGGCATCAAGAATTCCATCTCCTCCTTGTCTTTAGTGTAGATGGAGACAGAAAGATCTGCTCTGCCCATGATGGAAGAAATCCATTCTTTTAAAAAGAAGGTAGAAGACAGAAGGTGATTTTGTTTTGTTCTTTGCTAAAGTAGTTATTGGTATCATTGTTGTCAAAAGACCCCAGGAACAGCTGTCAAAATAACTGGTATTAATCAAACTCGGGGCAGGAAATTGGATTAGAAGGGCAGGGGTGAAAAAATTCACATTCAACACGCAACGTGCACACACTGTCAGTGGGGAAGTAAAACTAAACCCGAGTTCTCAGACAAGCTGTTCACTGACACCTCAAGAGAATTCCTGCACAGACCTCAAGAGTATCCCTGGCTGTGGACAAGATCCACCTCCCTCATTTTCACCAGGATTATGTGTTTAGCCCCTAACCGGGTTAGGTAGTCAAAACTAACCAGTGCTGAGTTCCCAGTGAGACTTGTTGCCAGTCACTCAGCAATCTCCAGTGCTGAATTCCCAGTGAGGCTAGTTGCCAGTCACTCAGCAATCTCCAGACTGTCTGCAGCACCTTGGGGTAGCTCTAGTCACGTGCAAAGCTGCACTTCCCTTCACACGTTGCTTGAACTTTACTATTTAACTTTTACCACTTGAAACCCCTTTACACATGCCCAGAGGAATCACAGCAGTAGGTTATTTTCCATACTATTTATCAAGTATTCCATTAAACTGATTATAAGGATAATCTTCCCTAGAGAGGAAATATCAGGTAGGGGAAAAAAAAATGCCTAAAAGATGCTCTGCATTAAACAACAATTACCATCACTAAAAAAGACTAGACTAGTATTATCCTCATCAGAAGTTGTATGGAGTACTTCAGGGGAACCTACAGATTCACCTGTTTGTCCTTTGGGAGACCTGAGCTTTGTCCAAGGACCATGTGATTTCAAAAAATCTGTTACAGGAGTAGGTGCATGACAAAGAAAGCAAATCAACAAGCACTGGCCTCTGACCATAACTTACACAGCAGCTTTGTGCAGCAACTCCCTCCACAGCTCAAGTGGAAGAACCACCTGATGGTGACAAAAATCCTCCTCACATATGGAAGTACACCTTTTTTTTTGTTGTTTGCTTGAGAAAAGTCAGGACCCTTCCTAGCAAAAAAGATCTTTATAGAGACTCATATAAAGACTTGCCACAACATAGCTTTTTTTTTTCCCAGCCATTTTGCACCTCAATTATTTTAGGCAACATTTAAACACAATATAAACATATTTACATTAGCATCATAACCTCAGGGTTCCTGTGATCAGAGCAAACACCGACTCTCCCCACCTCTGAAAACACTCATAAAGTTACATATGTTTCTTTGTTAGGATGAAAGGGGAGAAATGTTTCTGCCTTAAGCAGAAAGATATTGATCAAAATTATCTTATTCTTACATTAGCTGAAAGTATGGATGTAACTAAAAGATAATTACTGCACCTAGCTACTGCTTGGTGCTAGAGGATCACTCCCTGTGCACAGTTCTTGGAAACAATTATTTGGCAAGTCAGACCAATGCACCAGTTAAACCAACACTTAATCACTGCTGCCATCAGGGGAGGTCCTGCTGCTGCTTCTCCCTGCAGCCTCTGCCCCATGGTCCCACCTTCACCTCTGCATCAGCTCAGCTGTTTGCTGACCTTGCCATGGTGTGATACATCAAAAAGTGACCGAGAACCATAAAGTTCTTTGGCTAGGGCATGTTTTTTGTTGGCACACAGGAAAGCACCAGGAGCAACAGCAACAGTTGTACAGGTCTTTCTGCAGTGGTGACTTACAGCTCTGTCCCAGCAATCCATTAAGGACACTTAACAGCAGCAGCCCAACTGAAATAAAGCTATGGGAAGGTGCAGATTAATAGTATTATCTATTAATTGAGTGCCTGTAGATGAAACCCGCAACAAAAGATGGACAACCTGACAAATATCTACAGTTGGAGAGATTAGTCCCTTCCGGGAAAGTTTCCTTAGGGGAGAGGTAGGAAAAGGATTGGAGCAAACTGCCTCAGGCGATAAAGGAGAAGGAAAACCAAAAATAAACTCCTGATGACAACCTTGAAAATCCTGACTGGGAGAGCAAGGGAGGATTCCAGAGGGAACAACAATTCTGCTGCCCACAGAAGGGCCAGGCTGTGCTCACAGATGCTCCAGGAGCCATAACGCGGGGACTGCAACCAAAATCTTGCTCTCCCTCTCTCAACCAGTGCCTCTGTGGCTGAGGCTGTTAAAATCGACCACACAGCATCTATAAAACTGTAGCAGTTGATCCTAAGATTACCATTAATTTAACAGAAAATTCAAAGCAGTTTGTACGATCATGAGAAATGGAAAGTGGAACTATGCAGAGGGAGCTGTTCCCTTTTTCCAGAAAAGCCAGCACACACATGTTTTCTGTATGTTATCTTAAGGCTAAACTTTGAGACCCATTAAACAACTAACCAGGGAGCAAAGAGTCCTGGGCTGCCTACAGAACTGTCACATTGTGCAGGTCTGATCCTAATTGGAACAACAATTAAAAACAAATAAACGAGGAACTGGTCCACTTTGGATGCACAAATCAAAAAGATTCCCTAACCTTGTTTATATTTATATACTAGAAAATGCTGTACCAGTGAATCTATGCTGACTTAAAGACAATTAAATCAAAGTTTAATGCTTTTCCCAAAGATACTATTTACTCAGGTTTTGAAGTACCACATTAATCAGTTAACAACTGAATGCTATTTACTGCATCAGCATTAGAAGCTACTTTTTACTTGATTAAATTCACCAAGCTATTTAGTAATCAGATTTCCAAAGAAACAATACGATGATAAATCAGAATACAAAAGCATAATGTGCACTTACTCTGCCTCTTCCAAAATGAAATAAGGACTGAATGCATTCCCACTGTCTGTGCAAGTTATGTCCTACTACCCAGTGTAGACATCATCAAAAAATAAATTTACAGAAGACTTCTGCAGACCTTGAGAAGATTCCCTCCAATTCAGAAGGCAAATCGCACAAGTGGGAGCCCAACAGCTCTCACAGGTCTCTCTAGTTCATCTTGCTGCACTGCTGTAATCTGCTCTCCTCTCTGTCAGAGGTTCTGCCGAAGGGGCAGGACAGAAGTTTACACTCCATCACCCTAACTTGGCCTGAGCTCACACAGACCTTCAGTGCCTGTCACACCAGGACCATCAGCCACCTCCCCATGCCCTGACTGCAGCCTGCAGAGAAGGACAGACAGACAGCCTTAAAGCACAGAACATCTGCCAAACATCCATTTCAGACCTTACACACTTCAGTGTACAGGTTACCAGCAGGACATTATTTGTACAACTGTATTGCTGCATATCAGAAACAAAACCTGAAACTTGCCCTCAGTCTTGTAATTCATCATCCTTAAATACCTCCTTTCCTTGACTGAGGTGGTGTACACACTACAACCTCCCAAATACTTTTCAAGAACACCACAGTGCCCTTCTTTGTGACACTCAGGGCACAAGGTAGGACACTGCCATTGCTCATCAGATAGCTGACAGGCTTTTAAAGAGGACACCGTTCACAGGAACAGGCATGTGAGAAGCCAAGGTGTATTATTAGTAACTATCCCTCCCCCTCCTTTTATATTTTAAATTCTGAGCAATAATCTAAGGCTCTTTAATCCTGCCTCACCTTCTCCTGCGAGTTCACTCCTGAATGCAATAGAAAAGCTTAGCTGACAGTGACAAAGAATAACAAGGTAATTCCTTCAGGAATGTAGTTGCATAAATGAGAATAAGAATTTAATAACCAACGAGACCAGAGCAGTCTTTTATTCTACATTTTGACAGGAAACTACAGTATTCAAGTATTTATGATCAGGAGTTTGTTGTTGGCATTTGTGACCCATAAACTCAAAAAATACAACTTGAAATGTACACTGGAAAACCTCTGTCACTATACAATGCCTCCTCAGAGAGATCTGGTCCTCAGGAGGGTCAGCTGCTCCATTCTGCACAAAGCACTGGCATTCTCCTTTGAGTTCCCTTCTTGCACTTCACTTTGGACTTCCAGGATATGAACAGTCAGAGCCAAGTACATCAAAGGAAGTAAACACCTTTGGTTTGCTCAGAGAAAATGGAACAGTCCTCTGGATGCAGCTCCTGCTGCAATGGAACAGGACAATGGGGATCTGCTAAGCTGCTTCCAGCTTGCTATTGAATCTGGCACTTCAGATATTGTTCTTTTAACCATTTAGGAAAGGGTTGGCACACTAAGATACTACCTAAGGAAAAAAAATCCCACTAGAATCTCACTTGTTCAGACTGCACACCATGAAGAACAGTGAAAGTCCAAGCTCCAACAAATGCAGGGCTGCTGATGAAATTACAGCTCTAGCACTGAACGAGCTGTGGTGGATGAAAACCCACTTGGCTTACATTTGCATATTGTTATCAAACACAACTCTGTGGCTAGGCCACTCTCATTAAGGTAACTAAAATAATCTTCAATGGTTTATACACTGCTTAAAGCTGTAGCTCCATGAGGACCTGGTTGGTTTTTTTGTTTTTTTTTTTTAGCTTTAGTGGGAGAGGGAAAGCATAATTTCTGAAACAGACTTCACAACAGCTCACTAAACACTTTTTTATATAATTGCCTCTTGGCAAGCATCTGCACAGGGTAACCTATGTTGGCAGACAAAAGCCATTTTAGCTTGAACACTGCTACAGCATTAACCTTTCAAAAATGCCATACCACAGGGGGGGCAAAGCATTAGGTTAGTGGAAAATACCTATGTGGAATGGCTAAGCCTCTCCTCCCCCAAAGAACATGTCTGTCCAAAGGCATGAGGAGAGAACTATTTAGAAATGCTTATGAAATACAACATGACGTGTCTTTAGCTTTTGCTAGCATAGTTCTGTTGGCTTGGGAGGGGGAAATGAATGCCCTTCTCACATGACATTGCTGTACCAGCAAAAGCTCTGTAGAAACAACTATGCTGACGAAGATTTTGTTGGCTTAGCTTTCATCATTCAGAGAAACCCAACTGACAGCAGAAAAACTCCTCCTGGCTCTTGAGCCATTCCTACTCTGGGAGCTCTGTGGCAGATGTACACACAGTTCTGTCTGTGTCCCCACACCAGAACCCTCCCACAGCTTCCAGCCATTTCATCTTTGCAGCAATCCCCAAACCTGCCCTTTCCATCCTCATGTTGGTCATATTCCATGCTCACCCATCATCCTTTATTAGCTCCTTTAGTCTTCTGTTTCCCCCCCCCCAAAATGCTTCACTCATTTTCCACTATATATTTAGAAAGCTTCCAACAATTCCAGGAAACACATTCTGTAATACCACACAGCACAAAGCTCTGCATCACCACATAATCTCTTTAATATTGATCTGTATGTATCCATTTAATACCCTTAAGTCATAAAGTCAGTCAGATCAAGGACCCAAAACTGAGGCATCTGCCTGTTTTCACCTACCAAATAGCAAGTCAGTTGTCTTATTAAAAACAACTCTTACAAACTAGAGAAGAATCATATTAGTAGATCATTCCCTGAAGCTTAATTTCTAGTGTTAAGGCCTTAAAATGGAACAGGAGAAGAGTAACAATATGCTCTTTCTGTGTCAATTGGAAATCATTAGTTTGGGGAAAACTAACTGGCTTTCCCTTTATGAGCTTATCAATACTTATTAAATGTCAGAGGTTTTATAGCACAATAAAGTGTAAGCACAGTCTGAGCTGTTCACAGGTACGTTAAAAATATTTTTAAAATAGAATTAAAACCTTGCTTTATATTACCAAACTGTAAACTAACCAAAGGCATCTTCAAGAATCTTCTCAGCTCAGCATCGATTAATGTTAATAACAGGAAAAAAGTAAGAGTACATAAACATTTTCGGTTCAGATACCATTAAAAATCATCTTGCTACTCAAAAGACTTCACAGATAGCACATAAGAAAAAGCACATGAAGAAAACGTGTGACACCAAATGAAGTCCATGCCATCTACATGTCCTCAGATGATACAGTACCAAACTAAAACCTCAGAATAGCCAAAGATCAATTTTTTCCCAGTTATTTTAAGTAAATGAACCGAAGCATTGCCTGTGACTATTTTCAGTGGACAGCCTTCAAACTGCAGCTTTCTTCAAAGACACAGATCTCCATTTCGTTTAGAAACTGCACACACCAACCCACAATTTTTCTATACATAATCCAGGCTTTATTCTTAGAATACATAAGTTAACATTTTCCCATCGTATCCCCATGGATAACAACAGGAAAAAACATTTTCAAAAGTGACACACACATTTCAGCAGTGGCTGGCAGGAACAGCCTCCTGGAGTTACCAGGCAAGATTAAAGTTTCTGTTTAGGGCCCTAAAATACTCAAGATTATGAAATGGATTTGGTTTACAAAAGAGTTACAAAGCAAAAGGTTAAACAGGCACTTTTTTTCATCCTATAACAAAATTCACTAACGTGGTGAATTACTGTTACATTATGGTTTTTTCCAGTACAAAATAAAGAGAAAATCCCCCAAAGCAAACAAGAGAAATGTGACAAAACTTTCCCTGGGGCACTATCAATGCTCTCACCTAGGTGGTGTTTCCATAGCTTCACAAACAGCACATCACATCGAGGAGATACAGACCCACACCGTTTGGCAGCTTAAAAATCTATTATAAACATCATGTAAAAACAAATCAGAATTTCAAAACTGTCTACCTACAAACATTAATCCTCAGGTGCTGCATTTCTGCTCAGCTGCTAACAAAGCCACAGCAGTTCTGATGTCTGCTTTGATAGTGCAGAAACTTGCTCAAAATCTCAATGACTGATCTTCATGGAATCAAGTTTCATGAATTTAACAGCCATCCAAAATTACTTGGTAATCTCAAGAAACAGACATTTAGTGCACAACACAAGAGAGTCATCAACACCCTGCACAGGAAAAAACACATTTTCATGTAGCCTACTGTAAATACTGCTGCTGTTTTGAATTGAAATCTGTTTTTCAGTTCAAAACTTATCCATATAAAAAAATTAATCTTATAGTTTCTCATTGGAATGGAGATAACAGTAACACTTACAAAAATATATAGTTATCTTCCTCATTTATGCCACCTTGGGAAATTGTCTTGTTTTAGCAGAGATACTTACAATGGTTTTCCAATCCCAGCATGAATAGAATTAAAATTAGCAAAAATGCCATTATAAAATGAAAGGATATAAGAAAGTCAATGTTTAAAGAAGAGATTTAGGGATGCTGATGATCTCTGTTAACTGATTAGGCCTAAAATGGCTTGGGGGGGGGGAAGGGGAAGAAATGCAAATAAAACCCAAATGCAAACTGCAGTTTGTCTCCAGACATTTCACTCTCCCCTCAGACAGCGTTTGAATACTCTGTTTCAGAACTCACATACCTGCATCCTCCTGGCATTTTGCTGCATTATGCAGCTCCCGAGGACGTGCTCTCCATCACCTCTCCCCCAGGGCTGTCAGGGCTCCGCGGCCGCAGAGGCACTGCCAAAGCCTCGGAGACAATGGCAAATCAACAGCTGGGCACTGTGCTGTCACTGCCACCAGCCACAGGCTGCACTGCTCTGCTCTGCACAGCCACCCGGAGCTCACACAGCTCCGACGGGGCTGTACAATGGCTGTACAGATTTTCATCACTTTTGCCACTAACTGCTCTCAAAATGAGAGTTTATACCACACTATAAGAAATTTTGGTGTGACAGAGAAGTAGGACAAAAACAACTGTACTGCAGAGGAATTAATTTCCTTCCTCAACAGTTTTATTCCTTTGGTTTGGCATTGTGGCCACAAGAGTCAGCTCACAGTGGCAGCAGATAAACGCAGAATGAATGCCATGACAATCTTCTGGGCTGGCATCACTGCCATCAGAACCCAAATAAGGAAGAAAAACATTTTCTGAACAGAGAAGTAGGAGAAAAGCCAGTTATGTGTTAGTTATCACACTTCCAAAATCAGTATCCAGCCCAGGGGTCTAGAATTTTCTTTCCTGTGAGAAACTGCTATCCCTGCCCCATCTGTAGCATCACCACAGTGCTCAGCAGCACTGCTGCACAGTGACAATCCTCTTTCTGTACTTCTCCAGTGGTAAGATTTAAAATGACAATAAAAATATACATGTGCATATATATACACTCATTGCTATAACATAACATCTCATTTCTATAATATAAAAACCATAGTAAATAATAAACAACCACCATAACAAAAAACATAGGAAGATTTAGACCTGTCACAGACAGCAACAGTCACAATACCAAAAGATATTTTCATATTTATTTTCTTTATATTTATCAAAACCTATTTTGGTATTGAGACTGCTGCAGCCTGTGACAGGTCTAAATCTTTCCATGCTTGCTATTCCCTTCTCCTGCTACCTCTGTGCTCCACCCCTAAAGCCTCCACTTACTGCCCACACATCTCTGCTGTCATCCTTGACCAGTAAGATCATATGGGAGAAAAAAGAAGTAAATCTTTCTCTTTCAGCTGCAGATGTTGCAGCTCTTGGAACGCCTGTTTTTCCCTTGTGCTGGCTGTGCCTCTTCTCTGCACACACCACAGCCATCCCTGTCACCCCAGGCTGTGGCTCCAGGAATGCAGGCAGCAGTGCCTTCGGTGTGGATAACACCACACCATCTCACACGACCCACTGAGCTCCCAACAGACAAGTCTGTAGCAACTCTAAACCAACACACACAGAAGGTATAGTTCTAGGAGGCTCTTGATGTCTTCACAGAGGTTCCACCTCTTCTCTTCCAGCTGGTCTGCAATGGGAGATTATTTGCCATGGAAGAGACTTCTTTAGCAAGATGTTGGACAAGAATATTACTTTTATTTTTATAAGTATATAATGAATTCCAAATAGGCGAACACCTATGTGCAGAGCCATTCAGTGCAAGGCCTGTTCCCTGAACGCTGCCAAAGGAACAGTTTTCAATTTCTGGACACATTATACAGATCACACGAATGTCACAATAATTTTTTAAGCAGTCTCCTCACAGGGCACTTGGAAAACGTGGCTGTGTGTCTAATTACTGTTGCAATCATATCTGGTGTTCACACACATCACGGCAGAGCACCTAGAGGTTTGGGGTCTTTTTATCAGTAAGATCAGCAACAAGATGCAGCTAATCCCAAACAGGAAATACAGTGCCCAGTGGAGAAGGAGAACTGAGTTAGGAACTACTGTTACACTCCGCACAGTCCCTTAGAAAATTGTGGTTTTCAAAAACTCACCCACCCACACATTATAAAGAGTTGGGGCTTTTATTAGCTTCTGGAACTCCTATCCTGGAGACTCATCGTACAGGAGAGGATAGACTGGTCTGGGTTTACTTCTTCATAAGCCAAACCTTTCTCTCCCCTACACAAATGAATTGGTCTGCTCTAATTGATGGATTAAAAATGGGAATAGCACTCATTACCTGAAATGTTCCTGCCTCAGAAATGTACTCTACAAATGCTCCTCTGATGTGTCTACAGCTCTGTGAATGCCTTTATATAGAGATCATGTCAAATGCAACTGTGCAAATGAACACAGAAATAACATGTTGACACATATGAATTATGAAAATGATTTGAACTGGGTATCAAATGTGCCTTGATGCTTCTCTTAAATTAGTCGAGACACATAATGAATGTGCTTAATAGCAGTAAAAACTTACATTCTGGAAACAGGAGTTGGAGCACTCAGGGCTGGTATGCAATTGCATTACCAACACTGACTTAGTTACCTTCAACTCAGAACACCCCTAAATTGTGTCTCTGTTATCAAACACACAATTGCATTTGCTGAAATTCCACCTAACAGAATAGGCACTATGGGCTCCAAAACAGATACACAGAAATAAAGTTTCAATTCAATTTAAATTTCAAAGCAATACTACATATCCAACATACAAGAGATATGTGATAAACAGCCTAGAAAGCAATCAGGTGCTTGCTAAGGGAAGGATTCCAGGACTGAGAAAAAAAAGTAAAGATATGCAACACCACCTCTTCAAAACCTGCTGACAAAACAATACCCTGTGTGATAATTGTACTGAAACTGCAGTACAAATAAGTGACTGTGGAAATGAACCTTTCCTTCATTTATTTTTTTAAACTCATAACAAAATTACACAACTTGGGAAGTGACAAAAGTGCACCATCAAGTGTCTCCAAACCAGTATCTGACTCAGAGTAGACTGGACTGTCCTGAATGAAATTTTCTGTAAAGCTTGAAAAGGAAGAATATTGACAGATACAGAAATCCAACTGATAAACCTGGTCTGTTACACAGGATATACCTGGGAAGCAGGGAGTGCTGGCTCTGCAACATCCAATCCCTTGAGGCACGAGGGCCCTATTCCCCCAAAACTACTCACAGTAAGACTGCCAGGCCTGTCCATGTTCAGGACAGAAAAGACAGGACACAAACAGAGCTAACAAACTGACATGGCTGAACTAGAAACAGCCTTTCCTTTTAGAAGAACGAACAAGAGATAAGAAAGAAAACTAGTTCTTTAAAGAAGGCTCTGGACCAACCAAAAGACATATAAGACAAAGTTAAAGACACAAGGCTAGAATGGGATACTTAAACTTCATTTTGGAATTGTGGGAAGTAGCTAATTTCTAAACCCTAAAGGAAACAGAGCAGCTTTTCTCAGTTACACTGGAAAGGAAGACAGTTAACAGCATTTGCCCTATTACACATGGGCCTAACAGAAGTACCACCTGAAGCCATCTTCTGACTACATCAAGTCTCATCCACTTGACTGATTTTTGTCTCCTCCGAACGGCTTCTAAGTCCTAAATATTGGATTGAACAGAAATATATTTATCTCTACCCTTAGAGAAATTACATAACTGCAGATTGGTCATGAATGCCTATTCTGTATTTAGCTCCTATCATCTCCCTATAAAAACCTCTCACTTCCAAGAAAGCAGAAACGCTCAGGCACTGCAATCCCATTCCTCTGCACCATAAACACAGTTCAGACAGTATAGTGATGGAAAGCTAAAATAAACATCTTTCTCTGGAGGTTTTATTTTTGTTCTAAGAAATGAAATATATCCTCACTCTTACTAGTATAAATGAAACAATTTTACTGCTGTTTAGAAACCAGTCACCTATTAGCCATGGTTACTAGAAAATGACACAGTGTTGTCCAGGTCTAAACACTGTAGACTTTAAGCTAAAGCCTGAAATATAAACAGTCCCAAAACACTGACTGTGCACAGCTAGTCTTAAAGACTAAATGCAATTACATTTCAAATGCCTTCTGGACAATGGGCACCAAATGAGCAAGTGTCTGTCTGGTGGGTCCATTTGTAGGGCTGATGGAAGATTAACTTACTGCTAATTAAAAAGTCTGGAGCAACAGTGCAAACACAAGCTGAAAAAAAATACTTCTAGGATTCACAGAATTCATGACTAAAGTTCTCAAGTACTCATTATAGCAATCTACCAGAAAAATATCAAATGTATTTCTGGGGACAAGCAAACTTTTGGTGCTACATGGAGTACAGAACTTCTAACTAATTAAGTAAGAGTAACATTCACATGAGCAGATTTGGAAAGGGAAAAACAACCAACCAAACCTGGCAGCCCTCGAAGTTCATAAAAGGTATTACTGAGAATGTGGAAGGAATGGTTTGGGGACCAGGTGAAGAAGCTGAAAGATATATTCTGTCCAATTCTTCACCTCTTGAACAAGACAACTCTAATCTTTTGTTCACTTCAAGGAGTGAGGAAGACTTAGGAGAAAGCAAATTCTAGAAATGATCCTACACTACTGAGGTAGTCGTTCACTTCATTAATTATGGTCCTGCTTAGTGAAGAGAAAAAAAATCCAAACCACCAAACCTTTTCCTTTTCCTCTAGAGAGCACATTAGAACATATTTTAAAAGGTCATATTTCTAATTTTCTGAGTGCTAGATAACTGTGTTACACAAGAAAGGGAAAAGACAGACTACCAGTGGAAGGTTTGGCCTGTCTCCATAACCTGGAATAACCACTCAGATTACATTCAACCACATTCTGTAGATTTTAGAGATCTACAGAAAACATTGCTGCTCAGTAAATGAAAAAGAAAGGTTTCTGCAGCTCAAGCAAACTGAGAATTGCCTGATGCCAAACCAAGGATTGAATATATCACAAAGCAAGACTAGAGATCAGTTAGTTTTGTCAGATGTTTTATTACTGTAATTTCTGTCCTTCCACTCCCAGCTGCTCCTATTACTGAGCATTGTCACTGGTACTTCTACAAACTGGGTGTATAACCCTTTCAAGACCTTCACGTTTTCTCCACAATTTAACCTCTTCATCAATAACAAAAATAAAGGAAATGAAGGGATTGTAAAGCTAGTCCAAGATGATAAATTCATGCAAACCTAAAGAACACACCATGGCTAGTTTTGCATTCAGATCTTGATATTAACTTTTTCCTGAACTGCAGTTTAAATTCAGACTGTTCTAGACATTCTGTTTTAGCCAGTCTCATCTAAATGCCAGGCATTAGATAAGCAGAAAATTAAGCTCCTCACAGCTTGGAGTTTAAGGTCATCCTCACTGCCTGAAAGCAAAAACTGTAATATCCTCTCACCCACATGAGGTTCATTGTGGTTTGGGTTTTTTAATGAAAAAGCAACTGTCTGAACAAAATAACATCCCTGGTCAATCTCCTCTGGGCTTCTCCATCAGTGATCCACTATGTGGACTGTCACAGTGGGCCAGGAATAAGCAGCTCCCACATGCTGAACAGCAAATGTTTAAAACCACAGCACCTGCTTTAGTACCAACACTCAGAACAAACTTGTGTTGTCTCACTGGATATATTTTCTCCATTTTTCTCCCCATATTCTTTTTCCCTGTAACAAAGCCTGGTCTCCATAAGGTAGATGACATGCACATACTCATCCTTTGGAATGCACTGATTTTGAAGCGATGCTGTCCAAAACCTGTGAGCAATTCATACAGAGCTGTCACACTTAGCAGGGGATGGGAATGTCGAGGGGGTGTGAAATTAACTCCTTTTTTGGTACAGACACTATCAGGCAACCAAGAAAAGCTAAGGTTTGTCTATTCCAGCAGAAAGTCACAATGACCAGTAGTTTTGTGAACACAAAAATAAGAATAGGGAAGTGTAAGAAACTGTTTACCCTGAACCAGGGCTATTTTCTGCAAAGGAAGAGCTGAAATACAAGTTCCCAAATAAAGTCTACCCCCAAAATAACAAAATCCCAAACAATAAGACTTCACTTCTATTTGCAGAATTCTGTCTTTGAGTAGCACAACAAACTGTGTTGTGATCCCAAAGAATTCTAAACAACCAGAGCATGGGAACAGGTTTCAGTGCCAGGTGCCCAACAGCAGGAAAAGAGGAAAGAGAGAGGCAACAGCTGGAATCACGATGAGCAATTCAGTTGTAATCCCGCATTTCTCCCTCACTTCAGTTGTTCCTTGTCCTTTCCCACAACTTGCCATTTACAGTGACACTAGTTATTAGGTGCCAAGATTAAACACCCTTAAGATCACTCTAAACTAAAACTAGCCACTTCCTGAAAATCAGAGTATTGCCCCAGTCTTCTGGAGAACCTGTGATCTGTCACAAGTCCTTGTTCCATGTCCTCTCTGCAGTTCCATATAACCTTTAAAACATTGCAAATGGCCAGCATGAACCAGGCACAAAGAAAACCCCTCAGAAATCACAAAACTTCTCATGAATTCCAGTCCTCGAGTACCTCAGGGGCAAAAGACTAAGGAACACATTAGTTTAAACCAAGTGAGACATAAGAGTCTCAACAAAAGTATATTTTTCTAGAGTGAAGTTTGACTACAGCTTGCTTTTACCACAAGTCTTTATTACTTCCTAGAACTCAGAACCTGAAAATCAACAGGCAAAGTAAGACATGAGTGGCAAATTTCCTCAGACAGGTATATATTACCTTCCACCCACACAGAAAGGAATGAGAGTCGCTGTAAGGATGACCCAAACAAATGACAGTTTGTCTGAACCACACAGAACAGAGGGGCAGAGGGAAAGGGTTGCAGCTTCTCTCCTGCTTCATGCAACAGAGAGGATTTGGAAACCAGGGTATTTTTAACGTTATTCATTTGTCTCTCTTGGAAAAAAAATCAAATCTAGCTTTATCAGGTGCACTCCTCAATTTTGCTCTAAAAGTAAAAGATGTTTTCGTATCTTCTGAGATAAATATGTTCAACACAAAACAGTCAGTGCTGCACTTGAGATTTCTGTGAGCTGTGGCATTAGCAGCTTCAAGGACTTTGTTAACACCACCCCTACTCCTGCCTCAAATTCAACTAATGTCAACTTCATACGCATCAACAAAGATCTTTTTAAATCCCAAAGTGTTTAAGGTCAAACACGATCTGAGTTTTCATGTAGAAGTCAACAGGGGAAAGGGGGAAGGAGGGGGAGAGATGGGAGGAGAGGCAGAGGAGGGCCCCAAAGAGCACCGTGAGTCAACAAGTGATTTTTCACTTTCTTGCCTGTCTGTACAGCCAAGCACCTCTACTCAGACACTATAATGGCATCAGCAGACCCTAAAGGGACTTTAAGCAAAATCAGCATCATATTCAATTATCTATGACTAGTTAGAAAAAAAGGAAGAAGATAATAATTTTCCATTAATGTTACATAAAAGGAGATCATTAGTTTTCAGACAGCTAAGCCTGGGACTGGAGTCCTCACTTAAGCTGCATCCTGCACTAATACAGATTGGACAGTGGGTTTTGCTAGATAAACAAAAGCTTTTTCATAGATGCAACACTAATTTTCAGAATGTTGCTAGGGAAACAGCAGACTGTAACAAGAATTTCTGAATAATGAGCAGGTGGCAATACACAAAGATCTTAGATTCCTGACTGAATTATTTATATGTAATCCTGAAGAGTGAGGTTTATAAAAGCAATGGCCTTATTCCACCACCACAAATGGAAATACTACATACCTTGTCTAGACTATTTATTAGAGTTCTAAACACGGAACTCTTTGTTGTTCTATCAGGATATGTAAGGCAAGATCACTGTCTGAACAAAAAAGGCTCATACCTCTAGCATAAAGAGGCTTAAGCACTTATTTTGCATAAAATACTGTTACACAATGTAAAAAACAGATTTCTAAGCCGAAGCTAAGTCTAATTTTCTATCCAAGGTTCTCCTTGTGCAGATACAATAATAATTCCAGAAGGACAGGAACAAATCATGGCAATTAGGAAGTAAGGCCCAGACTAACTGAGGAGAACTGGACACACTTTATCCATCACACACATCCACAGCAGGAGTTCTGCCAGATATAGAATGCTCTGGGGGGAAGCCTTATGGACAGTCTCACTAGCCAATGCACTGGAAAAGCAATGGCAGCAAGGTTTGGCAAGATTCTTGTTAACTTAAAACTTTCAGCTCTGGTAAGTCAATATACTAACTACTAACTGACAAATTCCATCCCCAGCTTTCCAGGCAAGTCTCTGATTAGCTTGTCAGTAATGGTTGGAGTACCTAGACAAGGCTAGCTGTAACATTCTTCCTTTGCTGAATATGACAGAAAATAACTATTTGAACTTATTCTAGGTCTGAACTGTTTCTCCCTGTGAGTTCCCCAAGATGCTATAATAAGATATACAAAAACAACCCCAAACCTGCCCCACCACTGGGTTTTTTTGTCCCAGAGCTCTGTTTTAAATACCAATAAAATAATTAGATCTGTAGTTATTTTAAGCCAAGTTCCCAGTTTTTGGAGATTAGCATAGTACTGAGATATAAATTCATATGCCACAAGATAACTGCATAAGAAAGTTTGTAAATACAAACTACAGAGCTGATTTACAAAGCTGACATTTTATCCAAAAAGGTCATCAAAACACAGTAGAACACGGTAATCTAATTATTTGGTGTCATTTTGATAAATACTCTTCAATTCTCCATGAAGCCCCTTACTATAAGAAAGACACTGAGGTGCTGGAGCATGTCCAGAGACAGGGAATGGAGCTGATGAAGGGTTTGCAGCACAGGTCTGAGGAGGAATGGCTGAGGGAGCTGTGGAGGCTCAGCCTGGAGAAAAGGAGGCTCAGGAAGGACCTGAATGGAGGCTGTAGTGTGGTGGGGGTCAGTCTCTTCTCCCAGGTTAACAACAGGGTGAGAGGAAATGACCTCAAGTTGCACCAGAGGAGGTTTAAGATGGATATTAGGAAAAATTTCTTCATGGAAAGGATTGTCAAGCACTGACTGACAAAGGCTGCCCAGGGCAGTGGTGAAGTCAGGGGATTTAAAGGACATGCAGATATGGCACTTGGGGACACGGTTAGTGGGGGATTGGCAATGCTGGGGGAATGGTTGCAACAATGACCTTAGAGGTCTTTTCCAAACTAACCAATTCCATGATTCTATTATTTACTAAGTGCAGTTGTTTCAGTTGATCTGATTTTCCATTAATGTGCATTAGTTTGAGGACAAGCCCTGGAAGAGTAAATTGTCTTGTCATCATGTGTGACAGCTGTACAGATCTGAATACCCCACAGACAGCCAGAACTAGGTTTTAAATTGAAGTTCATCCAGTGAAATCTTGACATCTGGTCCAGTTTTACTAACAAAGCCTTCCATGTCAGCAAAGGTTCTTGAATTAGGTTACAGCTACAGCAGTTTTCTGTGGAATCCACAACTCAAGCAGAACGTTCAGTGGAGACAGTAACTCACAGAAGATTAAAGTATCTGATTCTCACAGCTAGTCTTCCTGCACTGTTTATAAATGAGCTTCTGTCCTCTGCAGCAGCCTCAGCCCAACAGCTCTAAGACCCAGTGCTGAGCAGGTCCCTGCATTGCAGCTGAATCTTGGGAATTCTTTTGTTCCACTTTGTGGTCAGAGGGAGGTATGAAGGCAATTAGCACACTAGTATGACGGCTTCATGGAACAGCTGTTCAAGCATGATCTTACATCTCAAGGCACCAAGGGAAAGGAAAGTCTTGCTACTGCCTAATGAACACTTCTGAAAGCACATCATCATCATCAGAACAGCAGTTTAATTGCCTGGACCCAAGCACAGAGGAGGCAGAGCTGATTCTTCCCTTCCCCAATTGAAAACACCACGGAGCATCGTTTTCTGCCACCTTGCTAAGATATTTCATCCTCTTAAGCAGCAGAATGGTCAGCCAAGGAAGCAAGGCTAAGATTTATGCCAGTACCAATTCTTTTGTGCTGGCATGTCCTCCTTTGTCATGGAATAATCACTGAAGCTAGAGGGTAGGTGTTAAAGAAACTTACCTCAGTCAAACACTGTATCTCTCTTTAGAGGGGAGGAGGGAAGGAAAACTAAACTTAATGAAGATTTGGTTTACAGCATGATGGACTTTTTTAAATTCAAAAAAGTATAAATACAGGCCAAATACTGTCAGCAGTAAGTGAATATTCTGAAGGATTTCTGTAACTCAAAGTTTACACGACAGCTAATGTAGTGCATTAGAACTTAGGGAATTTATTTGAAGTTTCCTGGAAAACTAGTTTAAAGACAAGTATAAAGGCATGAGGGAAATGAAAAAGAAGCACCATTGTTTCCTTCAAAAATACCTCAAAGATTACATGTCCAACTCATTACAAATTTGACAGGAGAAGAAAACTCACCCTCAAAATGCAACTACCAAATGTTCCCCAGCTGAACACAGGCATAGTGTGTTCACACCTAAGACTGGGGGCAGAAAGGGTTTGAAAGCTTAAAAGAACAGGAAAGAAAATCTTACTGGAAATCCAGTTTTTCACATTTTATGGGCATTTATTTACAACCTGTTTTCTGCTTTGCCTAACATACTCAGGAAATGTGACCAGAAGGTCAGTGCCACAGTAATTCTCTGTGGCACCAAATGTGGGATAAGGAAAGGAGGTGGTTTGAAGAGACAGCAAGTTCTAACACTGCTCCACCACTGAGTAAGTCAGTCCTTAAGAACCTTATTCGTGTAGTCAGAATATGCAAGCAAAGGATTATTAATAATTAATAGAATAGCTATTAATAATTATGAGAATCCTGCATTTCTCTGACCAAAAGGCTTTACTTCACAGGCAACCCAGGACAGGGCCCTTGATATCATCTCAGGCTACAGCAATCCAGGGACTGAGGATAATCAGGCTATCCTTGATGTATCATTCCTTACACAGATATGCAATACACAGTTATATTAATACATACTACAATATGTTGATGGATTTTATGCAGCATTTAACATGTTACGTGTGTAAGGAATCTTCTCTAGAATATCTATGGAACTTGGCCTCACTAAGGCAGAGGAAGAAGGGACTGAGAAGGAAAGAAAGTCCTTTAAAAGGAATAACCACAAATTTAGCTGGAAGAGTAAATGCAGAGGAAAAAAAAACCACCCCAACCAACAACAACAACACAAACAAACCAACCCAAAACCAGAACCCACTCCAAAATAACTAACCAACCAACAGGTAAGCCTGGGAAGGCAGAAACAAGAGTTACCAGGCTGAGTCAGAACCTGCTAACAAAAAGTTCATTATCCATATAAACAGGCAAAGAACAAGTATACAAGAAAAGCACTATAGCACATCCAAAATTGTATTTGGTAGAGTATTTCGAAGGAAAAATAAGATTCACAAGGAAAGTGCTGAAGACAGCACACACCCTGTCTACAGAAAATTAGAACCATCTCATCAGAAGTCCCAAAGCAGAGTTTTTTTCAACCATACAAAATACATTTGATGTTAGGATGAAAAGCACAGAACTAAATGTAAGGAAAAAATTAACTGTATGCTTGACCTTTGAATGAATTTTAAGGGACAGAATGAATCAAAGGCACCAAAGTCAATGGAAAATGAGTTGACAGAAAAATACATGTAACAGAGATTGTGCCAAACAGCTCTTTTTAACAAAGTAATAGTTCCTAGGCCTAATCTATTTGAATTATATGTAGTATTATACAGGGCATTGATAATGTAGAGACAATTTATATTAAAATTTAAATTTTAAAGATGTAACTACCATTCAGGTTATTCTCAGAAGAGCTCCAGAAGCATAAATGCCACTCTGATAAAGCCCTGATGAGACCTTACATGGAAGAAGGTATTTGCACTGGTAAAATCCTGTATGGAAAACATCATTTCACGTGGCTGCAGTAGAAAACAGATGGGTAGAAGAGCTACTTAATCTAGAGGAAAATGTTTCCACAAAACCATTTGTCTATATGTTTTTCAGAGTCAGCCAGGCTGGAGGCCAGAAGGTATCACAGAACCAGATTTTACAACTGCTGTTGAGCAGGAAAGAAGAGAGATAGCAATTTAATTAACATTAAGATAAAGTGTGACACAGTTATGAAAGCTTCATTTCCTGCAATAAGAAGGGACTGGGCCGGATGACCCACAGTCTCTCCTTTCAGTCTACAGGCACATCCATGCAGTGCACAGTGCACTGAATTGCATCCTTGTCCACAAACATTTCATTATTTTACTGAGAATTACTGCTATTTAACACCAGAGTACCTGGATGGCCTAGATTCAGTTGAAACCAATTGAGAAATCTTTGTTCAGTTAGCCTGTTAAGGAGCCTGTTTAGGCTCAGTGAGGTTTTTTTGTGCTTAAAATTAAAACTGGAGAAAGTCCACTGACTTGGAAATTTTTAGAAATAAAGTACAAGGGTAATTTAAAATCAATTTTATCTCCTCCAGCATTTCCTATGGAAGTCTGTTTTATAACATCAAACATATGTGAGAATCCACCTTCCTTATGGAAGCCATGCCTACATTTAACCTATATATAGCACACAGGCAAATTCAACCATTTCAACTCAAACACAGCTCAGAACTTTGAGAATCACTGCCATGATAACCATGTCACTGCAGCATATGGAGACATGAATAAAACGTGGATACAGAAAACAACCAGTGACACTGCAAACATCAGAGTCCCAAGGTTAATGAGGTAGGAGCAGTATCACAGCTGAGTTCCTGTTACTGTCATGCACGAGGACCTTCTTACCTGTCCTATCAGGAGTCAGACAGTTCACAGACACAGCCTGGGCAGGTATGACACAGACCTGCAGGGGATTGCTGCCCTTCTGGAGCAGCATGGGCACACAAAATATTTAGCTGGACAACTAAGAAGCCATCAGATGACTCTGACCTTAGTCAAGCAACAGGCTTTGGAGTTATCACCACTCACCTGAAACATGTCTGAATTCACACACTGTCTGACCAGGGCTGAAACCTTTTGTTAAGGTCTCCCATCCCCAATTATTCTGCATGTTAAAATGGGCTAAACTGTTTCCTGCATAAAACTAGCCTATATTTCACTGGAAAAAAGGACAAGAAAAAGATACTGAAACAATACCAACACGTTTACACCCCTCGATCTTCAGGGAACATTGCAATTTTAAGCCTTCACACTCCTATGGAACAAGGAAGACACACAAATCCAGTTTCTAACATTGCCCAACATTTCAACAGAAAAGGTCAAATAAAAACCTGACTGTGCTCTGAGCTGGGACAGCTTCCACTACTATTTTGATATGCAAGTCTTAATAAGGACTATTGCTCTTTGTGCTTTCCAATCAAACTTTGCAGTGTCAGTAAACACAAGATTAAGTGGGAACTAATGGGATGTCATCACACTGAATGATGAACAGCCAACTGGAATATCATACACTGCAATAACTGGGTTAGCCCAGTAACATAATTTATTCTTTTCATATTGCAGCCATCAGAATTTAGTCTAAAGGTAGTTCAGAGCTCAGAAATCTTGCTCAAAACATGGTATTACTTACTACACTGGGTGAAGGCTCTTCTGTGTTTAAATCACTACTAGATAAGCTCAGACCGGACTCAGCTGCTTTTCCCAGTAACAGGAATGTCCACACAAATATAGGTGCTCCCCTCCAGAAGCTATTATTTTAAAACAGAGAGGGAAACAGAACATTACCACACAAAACATTAGGATGAAAATCCTGACAATTTTAGAAACTAACACAATAGTTTGTGTGAAAGATTCACATCCATTTGTTAAGACTGCAGGTCTAACCAGAAGGCAAAAGCATTCCTATGGCAGCTTCCCTAAAGTCACTTGATAGCTTTCCATGTCCTCTTCCTTCTCCCAATCCATACAAGGGTGGCACCACAGAGCAAACACTGGCACTGGTTTGCAGTACAGCTTTGAACCCTTGAAAGAGCAGTTTATTCTTCCATAACAACAATGCAATGTACCGAGACACACATGCAATGAAAACACACTACAGATCACTTTGATGTGCTTAAAACAAAGCAGAAACCACAACATCTACACTAGGAGACTTATCCTTTGCAATCTTCAACGCAAGTGAAAATCAAGGACTTGTTGCAGTCAATTCTAACAGTCAAACTACAAGCAGATACTCTGAGTACCCAATTATCATCTGACCAGTTTCTGGCACTGAAGTATATGCAAGTCATCAACACAAGAAAACTGGTCAGTTTCCCTTGGTTTTCCCTTGGAAAGCCATTAGGCAAAAGTTCCTGTTCAGGAATAATCTGAATTCCCAAGTATAAGAAGGATAAGGATGCATGAACTCAAAGTGAAGCCAAGTTTTATTTAGAGTCCATGTACTGACACTGTGCGTAGCTTTGCTAACCAATGGAGTCACTTCTGAGGGAAGACAGAAACTGGAGTGCTCAGATCCTGCTTTCAGTTATAGAACAGGTTTAATAGATTATAATAGAAAGGCAGAAAAATCATCTAATCCTAGCAGCAAGTTTTACTCTTTAAACACCTACAGAGCACACAGAACCTGAAATGTAGCTCTTCATCCGAAAGATAGAAGGATTAACAATGTTTTAAAGGAAAAAGGCTCTTCTCTGTACCTTCTGTTGAAATGCTCCAAATCACACAGAGATAACATGGCCAAGAATCATGGACAAAAATTCCCCACAAACTGATTTACTCATTTTGTTACTGCATCATTTGGGTGCAAAAACTGAACCTTTGGTCAAAGCCTAAGTGATAAGAGCCAGCAATTTCTCAATGCCTCTCAAAACTCCTACTGTATCTCCACAAGAACATACCAAATTCTTCTGAGCACTCTTAGAATATGAAAACAGATGGAAATCTTCCTGTGGATCCAGCACTGGTCAATGATGCAACTGCTCCCAGCTACTCACCAGCAGCAGGACGCTTTCATGCCCAAGGCTCTGACATCAGAAGGGGCTGTGAGAACACTCCTCAATCTGCTGTTGGCAGAAGCACTCAAATCAGTTCAAACTTCACCCACCAGCTGCACACCAAGAGCCTTTTCCAGATTCAGCTGTGCTAAAGAAGTCACTGATCTCGCTTCCAGTCACCATTTCCTCCATCTGCCAGTTAAACTGCTCCTCCAGGTCTCCCAATACATGTTTCAATCTGACAGGATAAGAGACCTACATCTTACACAGCTGAGAGTTCAGAAACTCCTCTCAGTAACAGCTCACTGAACAGATCAGAGGAGGTGAAGGAGGGTATGAACAGCCAAGGTTGTGACTCGATGGCCTCTTTCACAAGGACAGGTATTTGCAAGGAGCACATCTATTTCTGTCCTGCTTCACAGCGATGCAAATGAAAATGCTGTAGTTGGATACCTACAGAGAACTGTCACACCTCACTTGGCTGGGAACACACTTCACAACAACTGTGGCAGGTTAACTGCAAACCAATCACGCACAATATTTGATAGAAAAATAAAAAACTCAGCACCAGATTTTTCCTAAACCAAATCCAGCAATGACACCTTCTTCATTTATGCCTTTTGGAAGTTACTTTTTGACCCAGTAACACAAGTTATCCAAAACTGTGCTTTCAAAATGAAGGAGCAAGTATACTATGCTAGTTAGCCACAGCTTTAATGATATTTAAGACATTTGTCCTGACAAGCTTCAGCCTTCAGCCCATTCCATACACATGACTGGGCAAAGACCTTTCACTCATGGCAGTACAACCTTGCTAACAAATAAACCTGGAGAGGGGGAAGAGGAGAGAGTCTTAAATAAAGGACAGAATTCCATTTTATACACATTTTTTTGGAGTCATAGGTTAGAGAATAACAAGAATTGATGTTGTGAAGGAGATAAAAGAACAGAAAAACTTAGTAGCAGAGGGGAAAAAGGAGAGGTGAACAATGTATAAAGATGTTTAGGCAGAACCCAATGGCTGCTGAGAGATAATGCCCCACTGCCTTCAGAGATCCAAGATAAAGAGTAGAAAAGAAACCCTTTGAATAAGCATCCCACAGCCATGCTCTTCAAATCTACAGCTTGCTTCAGCAGCCTGGATAGGAACATACAATACCAACTACAATATTCTTGGAAACTTAATTCTATACATTGGAGAAAAGTGCTTATCAAAATGACAGGTTGACAGGATTCTCATAATACAGACATTAAACTGCAGGAGACCGACTTATGCACAAGAGGAGCAGTGCAGGCTGCTCTGTAATTAAGGCTGCTGCACTTCCATAAATCTGGATTCAGGCATTATTACCTCTAAAGCACTCCTTCAGAAAGTTATGAAATCAAAATAAGATTATAGGCAGCCTGAAAGTGCCATTTCCCCAACCACATTTAATCACAACCTGTTGCTGACTTATGATCTCCTAGAAAACAGAACTCTCCGATACCACTTTCAAAAACCTCTTCACATTGTTAAGAGTCCATCTCACCATATCAGTCCATCACCTCAAAGAGAAGTCAATGAAGAAACACATGAAACACATTTAATGGGCTTGCATAGATGCCACCTGTCACCCAGAGTAAGCACAGCATTAAGGCATCCACACAGACTCTTCTTGCCTCAAGAATTCGGTGAGAATGACCTTATCATTTAGGTCTTGCACTGCCAAACGACTCACCTTTCCATCACTAAAAGGCTCAGTTTGGAATGCAGGGGCAGTTTAACAAAAGCCCCTGGGTCATTCCTATCTGCCATTACTAGGTGGAATTGACACAAGGAAAACTGCCACAGAAAGCCTGACTGGGCTTCCAAACCCCACCACTCCTGCAGTCCTTCCACCCAGCCCTGCCAGGGTTACGGGATACTCTCCCACTCCTGTGAAGCTCCTTAGCTGTCACACCCATGGATTCCAGTATTTACTGCTTAGTGCTTAACTCTGATCCTTTCTATGAAACTACAATTCCAGTGTGCTGGAAAATTTCAGGAGCAATACACTTCAAGAGTGAATTTATTAGCTATCAGGACACGCAAAGCCGGTGCTGTTTTTATGCAGGTAGTAAAAGTCAGAGCACAGAGGTGTCCAGCTCACCAAAACTGAGCTATGCTGTCTATATACATTAAAAGCTTTTATAAATGGAATGCATGCTGTATTACAGGCAATTCCAAGCTTACATTGCTCCATTACCTGACAACTCTTTGGGAACATGGTGTAGGAAGCGCCACTTGCCTCTAAGAATCCAAAAATTTCAACTGTATCAGCTGCTTTTAAATAGCCTTGAAACTTTAAACCTACAATGGTCTCAATAAAGACGTAGCACTACCTTCCTTAGCCAAATTAACTAGAGAGAAGTAAATGTGTGAAAATGGTGATACAAAGACACAAATTTAAATTAACTGAGGCTACTGGAGCAAACTGACAGCACCTTTCACCTGAATAAACCCCAAACCACGGTATTTGCGTGTCACAGGCAGAGCTATGCCTAAAGCACTTCACCCAGAACGTCCAGCTGGGGTGAAGCAATTTCACAGACAGGCTTGAAGCAAGCAACGTAAGTAAGACTATGGTGCAAGGCAAATACACTAAAAGCTTAACATAAGTTAAAGGAACAAAAAAAGGCAGAGACAGAATTGTGCTAAAGACAAGAAAGAGCAAACAGCATATCAATATCTTCAAATTTTCCTTCATTTCTCTTAACAGACACAAAATGAAAATATAAACAGTGTACCAGTGTGAGATTAGAGTAACTGACCCTTCCCAAATCCTTAACGAATGGTTTCTGGAAAACTACCAACAAACCTAACCCAGGACAGTTTACCCCTCAGAATTTAGTCGAGCCCATTTTTACTCCCAAGAAAAACAGCAGTTGATCTTGGTAGCAGTGCACAGTCTGGGAAAATAAAAAGTGACTGAGCAATGCAGCTCCCAGTACAACATTTTTCATCTTCCAAGATTTAAAAGACACAGGTCTTGACATTATCTTTACCACTGGGACATATTTTAATTGAGGAGCACGAGCGATAATTTACTTAATCTCTACAAAACACTCAAACCCTGGACATCACAGTACTTACTGTAAAACAAATGCTTAATAGTAGCTGTGTGCCAATACTATCATTTACAGCAAACAAATGGAAGACTGTCAAGGAAAACATGTTTCCATTCTCATTTCCTTCTCCTGAATAGCAAATTGCTGGGGGGAAAAAATAAAAAGGCATTTTGAAAAATAATTTCAGAGCTTCATTCCCTTCATCAGTAAACACAGACTCCTAATCTAATCTAACACAGACATACTGCACTGCAAGATTGCTGCGATCACATCTTCTGCTTAACATTCAGCCAAAAAGGAAAGTCTCAAATACACGACTCCCTGTAGAAGACAAGACATGAGAAAGCAACTGCAGGTTAATGCCTCAGTGCAAAAAGGACAGTGCCAGACGCTGCATGAGAAAAAACCCAACACATTCCCTATGCTGCATCAGGCACAGACATACTGCACTGCAAGATTGCTGCGATCACATCTTCTGCTTAACATTCAGCCAAAAAGGAAAGTCTCAAATACACGACTCCCTGTAGAAGACAAGACATGAGAAAGCAACTGCAGGTTAATGCCTCAGTGCAAAAAGGACAGTGCCAGACGCTGCATGAGAAAAAACCCAACACATTCCCTATGCTGCATCAGGCACACGAGATCTCTCCAGTTTCAGGTTAATGAGAAAAGGGAATTAAAATTAAAAATTAAGACTATTAGCCAAAACGCCAAACACTATTAGAGGTTATATTATCTGACAATGCTCCCTAAACGAGGTATCCACCACTCTTCGGGGTTTTTTTCCCCCCCATCACCTTCCTAATCAGCTCTCCGAGAGATCACACAGATCCACCACATGTAGAATGTGTGCAAATCTCTTCGCGTGAATAATCTGACTAATTCTCAGACTCCACGTAAGGAACAGCTCTGCCTCCCTTCTTTTCCTCTCCCATTCCGTCTTCCTCACAACGTGGAACCTCTTTCTCCAGCGCTGAAAACTCACCGAGGAACGTTATTAAGAGACAGCAAAGAGCAGACTGCGACACACTTCGCTCCCGAGTCGCTTTACACGCGGGGTTCGAACGCGCTCGGCAGACCCACGCGCCGAATTGCCCAACATGCGGCAGAAACAAAACCGCGCTAGACGCGCAGCGCGAACGCGACGCGTCCCCGCAGACAGCGCGCGGGGAGGTGCAAAGACACCGCTAACCCCGCGGCTGGAAACGCTCACCCGCAGCGCC
>NW_008650337.1:0-1153 GCF_000695815.1 Acanthisitta chloris
AGATTTAAAGGGTGGGTGAGCGCCCGCGCTCAGAATGCTCCCGTGGGCCCGCCGTGGCTCCCTTCGGCGTCATCTCCTCCTCCTTCTCCTCCTCCTCCTCTTCCTCCTCCTTGGATGCTCGGTGCTGTGGCCCCGCTGTTGTGCTGTTGGGGATACAGTCAGAACTGAGGTCTCTCGCAGAGAGTAACTCAGTACACCCATCCTGCTGGCAGTCCCCATGGTTTTGGGGGGAAAATCTCCAAATTTGGGCTCCCCCATGATTTTCCTGTCAGGGTGAGCCAGGTGCTCCAGCAGCAGCATGGAGCCACAGTTTGGGGGGCTGCAGGCCTGGCTCCAGTGCCCTCCTGCCCGTTCCTACCCAGCCTTGCACATGCTTGTCTGCTTGCTGTGCATGTTGCATGTCCTGGCTCACAGTTACACACACTGGCATGCTCTGACAAACTTCTACATGTCCTTGGTCATATATGCATATTCTTGCATGCTCTGCCATGTTCCTGCATGTTCCTGCTCACAGTTACACACTCTGGAATGCTTCTGTATGTCCTTGCTCACATCTGCATGCTCTGCCATGATCTTGGTCATATGTCTACGCTCTGGCATGTTTCTACATGTCCTTGCTCACGTGTGCACTCTCTGCCATGCTTCCATATGTCCTTGCTCACTCTTGCACACTCTGGCATGTTCTGCATGTTCTTGCTCATATGTACATGTTCTGGCACTCTTGCATGTCCTTGATCGCACATGGATTCTCCAACACACCCCTTCATATCCTGCCTCACAAGTGCATGCTCTGGTGTGCTCCTGGTGTCCTTGCTGCCATGTACACCCTCTGGCATGCTCCTCCCTGTCCTTGCACGCTCCCAGTGCCAAGGCCCTGCCTGCGACACTCTGATTAGGGTGCAGACCTGGGGTGCGGCTCAGCCCGGTTGCCCCGATAACACTGCCTGAGGGTGCCTGGGGGGTCCCAAGGGATCCTGGGGGCCCACAGGTTGTCCTAGCTCATGAGCACACCAGGGTTTGGTGCACCCGGGGTTTCCCCCATCAGCCACAACCAAGAGTTCCCAGTGACTCCAGGGTGCTGGGGGGATCCTGGGTGTGCTGCTGGCTCTGGGGAGCCCCAACCCATCTCCTCACACCCCTCGGGGGCCCCAGC
>NW_008650337.1:1233-1529 GCF_000695815.1 Acanthisitta chloris
ATCTTTGTCTCAAATGTCCCTGGGGCTGGGTGGCCCCCCCGTGCCGGCAGCTGTCACCCGCTTTCTGCCACCAGTGCCGGCAAAGCCCCTTCAGAGCATAGCGGTTGGGGTGGGAGTGAGCAGCACCCCCTTCCCTGGGGGCACCCAAGGCTTGGGTAGATACCCCGGGGGACCTGGACTGGAGTTCTAGGAGGGCAGGAGGGACCTGGATGGGAATGCAGGACTGTAAATAGCCATCGGCACAGCTCGGCACGGCTCAGCACGGCTCGGCACGACTTGGCACAGGGGGTCCTGGA
>NW_008650337.1:1746-5382 GCF_000695815.1 Acanthisitta chloris
GTGCCGCAGGGCTGGCAGCCGCCACAGCCGCGCCAATGCCCACGGTCCTGCTCTCCCCCAGGGGCCTCTCGCCGGTAGCCGACGGCCACCCGGCCGGGGGACACCGGGACCATGACTTCGGCCAACGACTACGAGCAGCTGGACCTGCCGCAGCAGTACAGCCGCATTGTCCGCTGGGACGCGTCCGATGATGAGCTGGACAACGACAACAGCTCGGCGCGGCTCTTCGAGCGCTCCCGCATCAAAGCCCTGGCAGGTGGGGGATGCGTCCCCTCTGTCCCCCCTGGGTTGTCCCTGCTGTCAGTGACACCATGCCTGCTGTCCTTGCAGATGAGCGGGAAGCTGTGCAGAAGAAAACCTTCACCAAGTGGGTGAACTCGCACCTGGCTCGTGTCACCTGCCGCATCTCGGACCTCTACATGGACCTCCGGGATGGGCGGGTGCTTATCAAGCTGCTGGAGGTGCTGTCAGGAGAGCTTCTGGTAGGGAATTCTATCCAACTGGAGACCCTGGGACCCGTGCTGTGCCATGCTGTGCCATGCCACCCATGCCATGCCATCTCTGATGCTCCACCGAGGCGTTGACCTTAGTGTTGGCCAAGGGTTGGGATGGCAGCATGGATGCAGGGTGTCCCTGGGTAGGATTTGGGGTACCTGGTGTGAAGGGAAGGGTGCTGAGTACTGTCATGCCCCAGCCCAAGCCCACCAAGGGCCGGATGCGGATCCACTGCCTGGAGAATGTGGACAAGGCACTGCAGTTCCTGAAGGAGCAGAGGGTGCACCTGGAGAACATGGGTTCCCATGACATTGTGGATGGCAATCACCGCCTCGTCCTCGGCCTCATCTGGACCATCATCCTCCGCTTCCAGGTGGGGGGGACTGGTGTTTTGGGGCATGCCTCAGCTCCCAGGTGGGAGCCATCCTCTCTGGAACTCCTGTTCCAACTCTAGAATGTCCTTCTGACCTCCAGATCCAGGACATCATTATAGAGGAGGGCCGGGAGACGCGCTCTGCCAGGGACGCTCTGCTGCTCTGGTGCCAGATGAAGACAGCAGGGTAGGTGGTGGGACCCCCCACACCTCTGTGACAGAGTCCAGGGGTGCCCAGAGGGTGATGGTGACACACTGTCCCCCTTACAGGTACCCCCATGTGAATGTCACCAACTTCACCTCGAGCTGGAAGGATGGGCTGGCCTTCAATGCTCTCATCCACAGGCACAGGTGAGTGGCAAGGTGGCAGGCACCAGGGTGGTGGTGGCACTGGGGGATGTCCCACAGGTATGTCACCACTGTCCTGTACCACCCGTCCCCAGGCCTGAGCTGTTTGACTTCCAAAACTTGACCAAATCCAATGCCCGGCACAACCTGGAACATGCATTCAGTGTGGCAGAGAGGCACTTGGGCATCACCCCGCTCCTCGACCCTGAAGGTGAGGCTGGTCCTGCCAATCCTCCTGCCTCAGTTTCCCCTGGGGCATTCCCAAGCTCTGTGGAGCACAGAGAGGTTCCAGACCCATGGAAAGAGGGTCTGAGTGGTCATAGCAGGGACCTTGTGAGGCTGTGGTGGCCTGTGGGGTAGGTGGAGGTGACATCTCTTGCTTGCAGATGTGTTCACGGAGAACCCTGATGAGAAGTCCATCATCACCTACGTGGTGGCCTTCTACCATTACTTCTCCAAGATGAAAGTGCTGGAGGTGGAGGGAAGGCGTCTGGGCAAGGTAGGGGATGGCACTGAGGTGGTTGGGAGGTTCTATTGGAGTGTGGCCCCTCATGCTCACCCCCAGTCCTGCTGCAGGTCATCGAGCATGCCAAGGAGACAGAGAGGATGATTGAGGGCTATGGAGGGTTGGCGTCCGATCTGCTCACCTGGATCGAGCAGACCATCGCTTCCCTCAATAGTCGCAGCTTCGCCAACTCACTGTCTGGGGTGCAGCACCAGCTGCAAGCCTTCAGCACCTACCGCACTGTGGAGAAGCCCCCCAAGTAAGTGTCCCCCACTGCCCACCTGGTCATTTGAGGCACCCATGGGTGCCTGATGCTGAGCTGTCTCTGGGCCAGGTTTCAGGAGAAGGGCAACCTGGAGGTGCTGCTCTTCACCATCCAGTCAAGAATGAGAGCCAACAACCAGCGTGTCTACACCCCTCACGAGGGACGCCTGGTTTCCGACATCAACCGGGTATGGGGCCCATCTCCTAGGGGAAGGTTGAGCTCATCTCCTGGGGGAAGGTTGAGTCCATCTCCTGCGGTGAAGTCAGGTCCATGCCCTGGGGTCAAGTCAGGTCCATGTCCTGGGGTCGAGTTGGATTCATCTCCTGAGAGAAGTTGGGTCCATCACAGAGCAGTTCCTAGTGCAGGTTGGGTCCATCCTGGGATAGGTCTTCTGAGTCCATCTCCCAGAGCAGTTCAGGTCCATCCTGTGACATGCTGAGTCCATCCTGGGGCAGGACACACCCATCCCAGGGCAGGTTGGGTTCCTCTACCCAGGGGTCACATTGAGGTTCACCAGCAAAACAAGACATGAGTGGGTAGGGTATGGGTGCCATCCCTGTCCCATGTCCCTTTCCTCCAGGCTTGGGAGCAGCTGGAGAAAGCAGAGCATGAGCGGGAGCTGGCACTGCGCAATGAGCTGATCCGTCAGGAGAAGCTGGAGCAGCTGGCACGACGCTTTGACCGCAAAGCAGCCATGCGGGAGGCCTGGCTGAGCGAGAACCAGCGCCTGGTGGCCCAGGTGAGGCTGGGGACCCCCACCCTGGGGACCCCTATACCAGGAAGCCCCAACAGAACCTCACCACAGACTCTGTGCTGGGGCAGGACAACTTCGGGCAGGACCTGGCGGCAGTAGAGGCAGCCAAGAAGAAACATGAGGCCATTGAAACAGACACGGCTGCCTACAGAGAACGGGTGCAGGCCATTGAGGCAGTGGCCAGGGAGCTGGAGCTGGAGGGCTACCATGACATCCAGCGCATCAATGCACGCAAGGACAACATCCTGCGGCTCTGGGAGCAGCTCCTGGAGCTGTTGGCTGCCCGACGCCAGCGTCTGGAGATGAACCTCACACTGCAGCACCTCTTCCAGGAGATGCTCCATTGCATTGACTGGATGGATGAAGTCAAGGTGAGCCATAGGCATTGGATGTCACCATGGGTGAGGTGTCCTGGTTCCACTGGGTGTTGGTGGGACCCCCTTGGGGAAGAGGATGAGATGTTGGGGTACTGCTGATGGCTTTTAAGTGGCAGTGGATGACGGCTGAGGCTTTCCTGCAGGTGCAACTGGCATCACAAGAATCTGGGAAGCACCTTCTGGAAGTGGAGGAGCTGCTGCAGACCCACCGGCTGCTGGAGACCGACATGGCTGTACAGGCAGAGAAGACCCGTGCCATCAGCACCGCCGCCCTCCGCTTTGCCGAAACCGAGGGTAGGTGTGCTGGGACATTCCAGCACCCATGGCATCCATAGCATCCATGGCATGCCAGGACACCTTGCTGATGGGCACCCCCTGGTCTATGTCCAGGCTACCGTCCCAAAAAACGGGCTACCGGCGACCCCAAAATCATCCGGGACCGTGTGAGCCACCTGGAGATGTGCTGGCGGGAGCTGCAGCGGCTGGCGTCGCAGAGGAGAGACTTGCTGGAGCAATCCC
>NW_008650338.1:0-5212 GCF_000695815.1 Acanthisitta chloris
TCCTCCAGCCTTGATGGTTCTACGATTTCATGAATTAAGGTGCTGATTTCTCCTCTGCAGAAGGAACAGCAGCAGTTAGACACCAGGTGGTGCTGAAGATCAGCCAGAACAGAAAGCGAAAGCAAAGTGCAAGGCCTGCTCAGACAGATAGGAGCACAGAGCAGCTGCAAGACATTCAACTTCTGCTTTCAGTAAATTGAGTGGAATGTGCAGTACGTCAGCAGGGTGGGAAACTCACGAGAGAAACCATTTGCAGAGGGAAAGATTAGTACAAAAATATGTCATGAATGAGCAGTAATCTGTTCTTGTCACCTGGATTTAAGGTTTTGATATGCTTTTAGAGCAAATTAAAGAGCCACAGAGCAGGAATACTGGGTAAAGATCATAAGTAAACTTCAGGGTGTGTACAGCTGGTTTTATTTATCAATGCACAAGGCAAATAATTATTCACAGCTATTACCTGTTGTGCATATATAGCTTAGAACCACAGACATTAGGAGGCACCAGCACCTCACAGAGCTGCAATGGTGCAGCTTCAAGTACAGTTATTCTCCCATCCAAAGTAAATAGGAAACAGCATAAAATAGCAAAATCAACTCCTGGAGTCATTCCCAAGTGGAAGGTTATGATACAAGTCTTAATAGTATTTCACACAGGACAACCCACACATCCAGTAGAATCATAGAATCATAGAATTTAAGGGTTGGGATGGAGCTCAGAGCTGACCCAGCCCCAAGCCCTGCCCTGGGCAGGGACACCTCCCACCAGAGCAGGTTGCTCAAGGCTCATCCAACCTGGCTGTGAACACTGCCAGGGTTGGGGCAGCCACAGCCTCCCTGGGCACCCTGGGACAGGGTCTCACCACCACAACAGGCAAAACTTCTGCCTAACATCTAACCTCAATTTCCCTCCTTCCATTTGTGCCCATTGCCCCTTGTGCTGTCCCTGCAGCTCCTAACACAGATCCCTCTGCAGCTTCCCTGGAGCCCCTTCAGCTCCTGCAAGGTGCTCTGAGCTCTCCACACAACCTTCTCTTCTCCAGGCTCAACAGCCCCAACTCCCTCAGCCTGTGCTCACAGGGAGATGCTCCAGTGCTCTGAGCAGCTCTGTGGCCTCCTCTGCACTTGCTCCAACAGTTCCACACTACTCCTGGGGCCATTAACAGTCATAGATTCAGACATGGCAGATGAGTTACTTGGCAGATGATTTACTTAGCAGATCTATCTGGGAAGGAATGGGAAAGATGTGTGTCTGTGCAGAGGAAGGAAGGTATCTCTCCAGAGGGTTGGTGTCCTTAAAGAGGGACAAGAGCTGTGCCTCAAGCACTGATTTGCAGGCTGGCAAAGCAAGATGCCTTGCTGTTGTTCCTCAGCAGCTTAATTCGTGGTGTGTCTGATGGAACAGAGATAAGGAGATGGACAGGAAGCTTATGAGCAGCATTCCTGGCATTCTAGCACTGGTTTCCCTATGGTTCTTATGGTTTGGCCTAGACACCTGAAGCCTTACCTGCACCAGCCCTGAAGGATCATTGTCACTGGAGATCTACACTGTGAAAAATCACCAGATGTAACATAGAAGAATATGTGGGCTACTGCCTAAAATGAAATCAGATGGTAACAGTGTGCTCTGAGTATGGATAAAGTAATCAGCCGACCGAAATCTCACGATGGAAAATGAGCATCAGTAGGGCAAAGTATGACATAATAAATGAGACACTTAGCTAATTTATTTAAGTGGAAAGTATGACTCATAGACCTTGGAGCTGGGGAATGATGGGACTCCACAGAGCAAAGCAGCCTTCTGTGGCCAGACTTTCTAGTTTCTCCACTGACTGAATATGGACAACTTAGTGAAAATCTTGCCCTGACTTGAGGCTGTAGTTAAAACTAATGGAAGAACTGAGGTCCTGGTTAGTGCAGGAGGACACTAGGGCAGTCTGTAGCTGTTAGAGGGTTATCACCCTCTACAGCCTCAAACAGCCAAGAGAGGCTCAGTGTTTCAGCCTCCAAACCTGTGTGCATGATGATTCAGGTCTGGGTTGCTATACTGACAGAAATCTTTTTCTCACGTGAGCAGTCACACAAAGAAAATGACTCAGATTGGATGTGAGGAGAAATGTTTTGCCTGTTGTGGTGTTGAGGCCCTGGGATATTGCCCAGGGAGGTGGTGCAGTCACCATCCCTGGAGGTGTTTCAGAGGTGTCTGATGTGGCACTGGAGGATCTGGGTTAAGGTTTGGGGGTTCCAGCAGTGACAGGTTAGTGGTTGGACTCGATGATCCTAGAGGTCTCCTCCAGCCCTGCCCTGATGGTGAGTCTATGGTTCTATGATTACCCATAGAGACTCTCTCAGACTTTCTGCATTACAATTTTGTGCCCACAGATATGTATATTATGATCTTATACATGAATATAAAGCCTGTGGAGACAACACATGTATGAGGTACAATATAGTAGCTGAGAAAATACATACAGACTTAATTTTCTTTATGTGGCTTTATTATATAGAATCATAGAACCACGTTCTATGATTACCCATAGAGACTCTCTCAGACTTTCTGCATTACAATTTTGTGCCCACAGATATGTATATTATGATCTTATACATGAATATAAAGCCTGTGGAGACAACACATGTATGAGGTACAATATAGTAGCTGAGAAAATACATACAGACTTAATTTTCTTTATGTGGCTTTATTATATAGAATCATAGAACCACCAAGGCTGGAGGAGATCTCTAGGATCATTGAGTCCAACCATGAAACTGTCCCTGCTGGAACCCCCAAACCCTAACCCAGATCCTCCAGTGCCACATCAGACACCTCTGAAACACCTCCAGGGATGGTGACTGCACCACCTCCCTGGGCAATATCCCAGGGCCTCAACACCACAGCAGGCAAAACATTTCTCCTCACATCCAATCTGACTCTCAATGTTGGTACACAACAGCACAGAGTCATGAATAGACCTCAAATGATTTATTAAATGTAAAGTATTGAACAATGACACAAAAAGAGGCTAAAATGAGTGCAAAGAGCAGAGACAGTGCTGGCTGGACACAAGGTCAGGCTGGTTTAAAAGAGGAAGGCTGTTTTCATTGTTTGTGCAGCAGATGGTTACCACAGAGGGAACAGGCAGAATGAAAAGACAAGACATTTTGTCCTGGAATATAACCCACTTGGTTATTTTCTATCCCTCTCTGTACTGCCCTTGTATCAGCCCTGAAACAGGGAGAGCTGTTGCTAGGGAATCTTCTTTACCCACTTAGTAGCTGAAATCTGAGCCACACTGAAAGGAGTTTTCCTCTATCTCAGAGCACAAAATGGAATGCTAAGGCACTAATAACTGTTCAGTGCAGCCCTGCTCCTGTGGGCCTCTTTCCTGGGAGCAGCCCAACTCCAAGCACCAGCAATGCACTTCTGTAGGCTGCAAGTCAACATGATTTAAGTGGCAGCAGCTGCAAGACCTCCCCGAGCACTTCCCTTATCTCAGCTGAGAGCTCCAGGCTCCACACCCTTTCTTTTCCACAGGGATTCCTCCCTCCCCCGTGCTCAGCAGCTGTGCAGAGAGACAAGGCTGGCAATCCATGCAGTCAAAGAGCAAACAAGGCTTCCAGTTCCCCCGTGCTGGGCTCAGCTGGGTTGAGTTCCTGCTTTGGTTTGTTTGGAGGCTGCACAAAAAGTATGGATTGACCCAGAGGGAAGTGCAGTGCTGGCCAGGAACAAGCAGGAGGAGCTTGAGCAGGAAAAGGGTTTAACACATTCCTGGCATTGCCACCAAGTTTCAATCAGAGCCAGTTTTCCTTAGGTTTGTGACCTACCAAGGATCCAAAGGAAATATGGGTCAGCTTAATGTGTAAAGCTGAACTAAAGGACATAACTGGCATTATTTAATCCAGGTCTTGAACTAAACATTTCACTCATACTTCAAGGGAAAAATGTGTGGGAATTTTGTTGGTGTGTGTCTGAAGGTTTGAAATGTGAAAAGAAAAACTCAGGACAGGTTTTTTGTGCAGAATCATAGAACCAGCAAGGTTGGAGGAGACCTCTATGAGCATTAAGTCCAACCATTAACCTGTCACTGCTGGAACCCCCAAACCCTAACCCAGATCCTGCAGTGCCACATCCAGACACCTCTTCAAGAAGATGCTCAGTGTTGGAAACCAACAAAACAAGAGGAAACAGCACAAACTGATGCCCAGGAAACTCCACCTGAACAAAAGGAAGAACTTCTTTGCTGTGCAGTCCCTGAGCACTGAACAGATTGCCCAGAGAGGTCGTGGATTCTCCTCCCTGGAGATATTCCAGACCCCTCTGGACACAGCCCTGAGCCATGAGCTCTGGGCTGGCCCTGCTGGAGTAGGAGGTTGGACAGATAACCCACTGTGGTCCCTTCCAACCTCACTGATTCTGTGATCCACTAAGCAGAAGGAAAGCTGGGAATGGGGAAAAAGGGGCTCAGTTGTGGCATTCCCCAAGGGAACTCATAAGAACTGAAAAAGGATCAGAAAAGAAACCTAAAACACCAATGACGAGTCACACTGCTGACCCTGAGTTGTGTCAGGCAATGTTGACTGCCTCAGTGCAACCCAGGAAAGTTCTGTTTCCAAAGCATTATGCAAATAGCTATCAGCAACTCAATCCAAAGTCTCACTTAGAGATATGTGGAGAAACAAACCTAGTTGTGTCCTAGTCTTGTTTTGTCTGTTGGCCAAAGGGAACTATTACTGAGACAAAGTGTTCATGCCTATCTTGGAGCAGAGCTCATAAATAGTCCAAGGGCAAAGAGCATGTGCCTGTGATTTCACAACTGCAAAGGCTGATGAATGAATGCTGCAACCAGAAATTCCTACAGGGCAAGGCCAATTCCAGGAGTCATCAACAAGTTACGCAATCTCTCTGGTTTGAATTAGCACATGGAGAGGAAATGTGTTCCATGGCTCCTGCTTGGCTGAATGTCCAAATCAGTTATCTCCCAGTTCATCACAGTGTGAGGAGCAGACTGTAGTGTTTGGTGGGACAGAAGTCCTTGCAGTCATTACTGAGAGGTATTTTAATGTAAGGATTGTACTTACTAAGAACTAGGAATACTTTTAACAATTATTGTAGAATTGAATCACAGAACCACCAAGGTTGGAGGAGACATCTAAGATCATTGAGTCTAACTATGAACCTGTCACTGCTGGAACCCCCAAACCCTAACCCAGATCCT
>NW_008650338.1:5466-9383 GCF_000695815.1 Acanthisitta chloris
GATAACCCACTGTGGTCCCTTCCAACCTGACTGAATCTGTGATTTCATTTAGCACTAGCCTTACTATGGTATTTACTTAATCTTTCCAAGATTAGAAAGGAAAGCAATGCAGTTGGCTTTGGGCACTTGCACACATTGCATCACCTCGGGGTGTCACATGCATCTGGTGTTCTATAACTCTGTCCTCGAGCGCCTGCGTAAGCAGCAGGTGATTGATTTTCCTGTCCCTTACCACATACAGCACAGAATTCTCTGTTCTACTAGCATTATTCTGCATCTGGTTTTGTTGTATTTGCATTTGTTGGCACGTTATTAAAACAGCTCAGAACAAAACACCATGACCTAGTTCTCTAGATGATCTGTAAGGTCCATTCCAACCCCTAAAACTCTATGATTCTATGGTTCTTCCATTATAGATGTTTTGTTTTCCTGCAATGCTTGTTTAGGATATTAATCTGCTATTTGTGTAGTTTCTGACTTGACTTGTCAGGAACTTCTCCAGGCTAAACAATCTCCAGGATTGTTCAGCCTGGAGAAGAGGAGGCTCAGGAGAAACCTTCTCACCCTCTGCAACTCCCTGCCAGGAGGTTGGAGTCAGGTGGGGGTTGGTCTCTTCTCCCAGGCAACCAGCAGCAGGACAAGAGGGCACAGACTCAAGCTCTGCCAGGGGAGGGTTAGGTTGGATCTTAGGAAGAGATTTTTTGCAGAGAGAGTGCTCAGGCATTGGAATGTGCTGCCCAGGGAGGTGGTGGATTCCCCATCCCTGGAGGTTTTCAAGCTGAGACTGGATGTGGCACTTAGTGCCATGGGCTAGTGACCACGGTAGGGTTGGACTTGAGGATCTTTGAGGTCTCTTCCAACCAGGTTGGTTCTATGATTCTATGATTCTAAAATCAACTCCTGAGGGGTGATTTCAAGACGAGACAGTTGGTGGTGGCTGTGCTGGATGTGAGAAGCATTGCAGAAGACAAGCAGCAAGGAAGGCACAGACAAAGGAAGAATAATCTACTGTGACACTTTAAAGGATGAAGGAATGGATGACATCAAAAGAAGACAGGTCAGTTAGGCAGCACAAACTCGCCCGGGCCAGGACCTGCAGGTAACCAGTTTGAATTTGATGCAGAACAGGAAGGAGAAACAAGAAGACAGCTGAAAGTAGACTGAGCTAAAGGAAAACACTGGTGCCTTGGCAGTTTGATAACACCCATGGGGCAATTCCTGCAGCTGAAGGCAGGAGGTAAGTGGGATCAGAGAACAGCACTGAGAACTGGTGAGGTCTTGCCAGGGGGAATGTGGCACAGCTGGTGGCTCTGGAACACTGCTGGGACATGGATCTTTGTCTTACAAGCAAAGTCAGCACTGAGAATTTTTACAGAGAAACCAAGGAAAAATCCTGGTTGGTCATGATGCCAAGAAAAGGCTGGAAAAGAACTCCTCCCAGACTTGTATCTCTGAGGAGCAGGGATTTGTTTATTCAGCCCTGGGCACAAGGGGGATTGCTTCATCAAACTTGTGTAACCTGGGACAAAATTTTCACAGTTTATATACATTCAATTCTCATACATATTCATTCTTTCTAAGAATGGGTGGTCATTATTATAATTAGTTCTTGGAAATCATTATCATATACTCCTCCTCCATCTCCTCCCTCCTGGCATCAGTCCCACGGTCCTGGTGGTCGTTGGGTGGTTGTGAAGATAAAGTGTCTCCTCTTCCTCAGTGCCCTTTGGACACCCTTATTGTGCAACCATTTACTCCTTTGTACAGTTTCACTTGCCCTGCTGACTTTGCCTCTATCTTGAACATTTTGTTTCTTCATGTAGTCTTATTTTTCTTCTATTGCCAAGGTTTGAGTCTAGTTAGTTCTACTGCCTTATAGATAAGGTGCCTCGTTTTGCCAACCAAGTCAAAACAATACCAGTAGTACAGTTTGGTACAGCTTCTTATCTGTACTTACGCAATCTTTGCTATTAAGCTGAAATAGTGCTACTAATAAAACTATCCTTCATACTTTCAAATTTGACTGTCCAATTTCTGCTTTCAGTCTACTTTTCGGTATCAGTCACAGTGAAACAAGAAACACAGTGTTGGGTAAAATTCTTCCCTCTCTAACTAGCACTCACAGCAATAAATAGGACACTGTTGCCACTTTCTGGTTGCTCCCAGCAGCCAAATGGCACCAGAGCAGGGGAGGTGAAAGCCTTGCAGCTGCACATCTCTTTTGTTTAAAGAGGGAAACAAAACCAAACTAGATCAGCATCATCAGCTATAAATGACAGGCAGGAAGAGTTTGGGAAGATGGAAAACCACAGTGTGGCTCAGTGGTGAGCAAAGCCCTCCCCTTCCAGCTGAACACACGTCACTGGAAAGTCCCAGCCTGAGCACACTGACTGCGCAGGCAGTGAGAACAGAAAGAGGAACAATGTCCAAGGATACTTTGACTCTAAAGGAGTTTATTTTCAGGTTACTGTTTCCTTGAGGGGCACTCAGCCCAAGTTCAGATGAGAAAAGTCTCACTGGAGTGTAAATGGTTGGAAAAAGTCACTGCTGGTATCAGGGCATGGAGAGAAACTCATTTCTTACACAGCTGAGGTTTCAACACGGGATTTTTTTGGACTCTCTGAGTGCAGTCAAATGATTCCAGTGACAAACCAGCTACCCAGGAATATTACATCACAGTGAAACTAGAACTGATTGTCTGGCAAGTTTGTGGCATTTCCCCCTCTTCATTTACATATACTTCCAGACAAGGAAGATTAACGTGGCTCTTTGTCTTACAGGCAAGTTCAGTGCTGAGAATTTTTCCAGCACTATCTGTGAAGAAAACAAGGAAAAAACATACTTAGTCAGACTGAGACACGAAATGCAGCGTTGGGTAAAATTCATAGAACCATCGAGATTGGAGAGACCTCTGAGATCATTGAGTTCAACCATGAACCTGTCCCTGCTGGAACCCCCAAACCCTAACCCAGATCCTCCAGTGCCACATCAGACACCTCTGAAACACCTCCAGGGATGGTGACTGCACCACCTCCCTGGGCAATACCCCAGGGCCTCAACACCACAACAGGGAAAACATTTCTCCTCACATCTAACCTGAATCTCATTTTTTAATTTTCTTTAAACTCAGGTTCTCTTTAAGTCTCATCTGGGCTCAACACTACTGCAAGAGCCACCTCAAGTAGATCACCCTTGCCAGGCAATAACCAAAGTGCAAAGCTGATGTATTTTCTAACTGAATACCTGATACAATCAAGTGACACTGAAAAAAAAGCCTTAAAGGTGAAATGTCAGTGAAGTTCAGTCCTGCTTTGGGTGACTGGTTGGTTTTTTCTGCTGTAATGAGGTTGAATCTGGCAAAGCTCCTTTAAACAGCACAGATATGGAACTGGTTCAGTCAGGGAATATGGAACCTCCTAAATCAGGGAATATAGAACCTCCCAAAGACTAAAAATGAATGAAGCAGAACCAACCACACCTTTGTCAGAAAAAGGATTTCCATAGTCAGATCGTGTTCTGAAGAAAAAGAAAGTATCAAACTAAGCTCATTCCCAACAGAGTCAGAGCAAGGAAGTCATTCCTGGTCCAAAGCCAATCCTGCATCTGCCTTTGCTTAGTGCTCTGCACGTCATTCTATTTTGTTCATTCTCTTCTTTGACCTTGCCCATCTTGGTACAATGTAAGTTCACTTGGCAGCTGAGGAGGAAAGGAAAACAAGAACAATTGTAACAGCTGAGTGACTAAGCAAGAAAATATATCCAAACCCATCTGAAGGTCTTGGCAAAACTCAGACATGGTTTTCCACTGCTCACTGACAAGGTTAAGCTAAAAAGACTAGAAGAAGCTGAAAGGTTTCACTCCCAACATCCAAAAAAATGGAAAGTGCTAGCAGTGTCCCTCAGGGCTCAGTGCTGGGG
>NW_008650339.1:0-7362 GCF_000695815.1 Acanthisitta chloris
ACAACTCCCTGAAAGGAGGTTGCAATCTGGTGGAAGTTGGTCTCTTCTCCTAGGCCACTAGCAGAAGGACAAGAGGGCACAGACTCAAGCTCTGCCAGGGAAGGTTTAGGATGGATATTAGGAAGAGATTTTTTATGGAGAGAATTATCAGGCATTGGAATGTGCTGCCCAGGGAGGTGATGGATTCACCATCCCTGGAGGTTTTTAAGACGAGACTGGATGTGGCACTAGTAGTCATGGTAGGGTTGGTCTTCATGATCTTGGAGGTCTTTTCCAACTCGGTCGATTCCATTCTATGATTCTATTCTATGATTCTAAACCAGCTTGCTCAAAATTCCATCCAAGCAGGCATTGAACACTTTCACGGATGGTGCATCCACAGCTTCTCTAGTCAACCTGTTACAGTGCCTCACCACCCTCACAGCAAAGAATTTATTCTTAATATCTAATCTAAATCTGTCCATTTTGAGTTTAAATTGTTCCCCCTTGTCCTGTCACTGTCTGCCCATGTTAAAAGCAACCTTATGCACTGCCTCAGAGATGTTGATTGTTGTTTCTATGATACTTTTCAGAACCTTTTAGGTCTGCATTTTAAAAAAGGCATATGTTATTACATATATCCATGTTAATATACACATTCATGTTAATATCCACACATTGGGTCTCCCAACAGGCCTTGGTGATGATGTATGGGCACATCTCTGTAATTTTAGTTTGACTCCTAGTTCAGAAAGTGCACTCCAAGCTCTGATTCAGGAGGGATTTAAACATTGATACATAATGCTGACATGCTTACTTCACCCCCTGAGCCACTATCATTAGACAGAAAAATTGATTAAAATAACTGCTTAGGCATTTCCATCTGTCTTTTTGCTATTGAGAACTCCCTGCCTTGGCAATTCCCTGCCAAACTGTAAGCACATATCTCTTGTCTGTTCACTTCAGCACAATGCAGTGTACTCCAGATAAACAACAGCAAAACACATGAGGGATGAAAAAGGACATAATTTTAAATGAAAAAATAAATCAATATCCCATTTTTACAGGGATTGAAGGACTTGTCCTATGGACTGTGTTATCTGTGGAAAGGATCCTGGCACAGTAAATAGAAAGTCCTGTAGCAGAGAACTATCTTTTATAAACAACCATTTCCCATAATGCTGTGTTTAGCTCAAATCATCATGTTAACAGCCAAGTGCAATATTTTTTTTGCTCTTCTGGAACAGTCATATATCCTGGTTTAGGTGCTATTTTTAAAGTGACAATTTATAACCATCAGCCACCACAGACTGGAAGGATCTGTTCTGACTATGAAAGTTAAGACATGCCTTTTAGTGTAGGGAGTCATTCTGGTCCTTCTGGGATGGCAATGTCCTGGGAGCCTTCAGGACCATTGACTTGTCATTGAAGGTAGGGCTGGCCCCGGACTGTGTTTCCCAAATTTACCATGATCCATCCAGCTCAGTCAAGTTTAAAAAAAAATCAAATACAAATCCTTCGGTGACAAGAAAGAAGCAGAGTCCAAAGGGTTAGAAATACACAGTCTGTAACAGCCAGGGAGCTGGAAGGTATTATCATCTGTCTAGAATAGATCACCTCACCTCTGCTGCCTCCACATCCTCCTCCAGCCTCTGCATTTTCCTTTCGTGTTGTAAATATTTGAGAGGCTGTTATTTAGTAGTATTTAGACTGTGCCCAGCACAACAGGTCCCAGGAGGTTTTGGGAAGTCCTGGGGGCCCAACTTAACCACAGGAAGGTCAGGAGTTGCATGCACTGATCCTGCACCATCCAGCACCTGGGATGTGGTTTATTGTGGGTATTATTGAAAGTCAGTGCTCATCTGCTGCTACTCAGAGATACTTGCAGCATCCTTGGCTTTCATACTTATGCAGAGTAATCTTCCTACCCAGTGACAGATGGGAAATGTGGATACCATAGCAGGAGTGATGATGTATCCTCTATTTATTTACAGGGAAGATGACTGACCTTTCAGAATAAATAGTATATAGGGGAAATAATGGATATGCATTTATCTCCTTGTAAAACACTCCCCTACAAAACCAAACAAGTCTCTTCAGATTAAGATCATGGATTCTTCAAACCAGCAGAGAGTGTGTGTGATCTCCCCAGTGACACTAGTAACAACAGCCATCATCCTTGGCTGTATAACTGAATTCTCTCCTTGTACAATCCCATCATGATCAGCAATCCAGATCTGGCAGGTTACATTTAGAATAGCTGGCTTCAGTATGAAAAAAAAATGTACCCAAGCATATTTAATTTATTTGTGTAGATTCAGCCTGATTAAATTCCAGTGTTCCTGAAGTTCTCATGTTTCCTTGCTGAATGACTGGTGCTAAACTGATCTATTCCTGTTGGTGCTGATAAAAGCCCAACTCCTGTAGCTGTTCAAGGCAGAAATGAAAAAAAAAAAGGCTCAGGAACCACTCTAAGGCTAGACCCACTGGTTGGCAGACATTGAATAGGTTTGCTTGCCAGAATAGAACGTTTAAGAAAAACGTTGGAGACAACATTGCTGTAAATATGACATTCATCAGTACATCTGATAAGAGGCTGCAAATAAGCACTGATGCTGCCAAGCATCTGTCAGAGGGTACATGGAGGTGTTGGCCAAATGGGAAACATCTGCATCTTTTCCAAACAAGGACCAGTGGAATAAATGAAAAAAATCCAGGATATCAGGCTTTTCTTTTATGAAGACTCATGGGTGTGAGGAAGCACAGACCAAAGCATCTGTCTTCCATCAGAAGATCCATGTAATTCTGATGACCTTGCCATGGGACTATATTATGGAAAAGCAAAATCTGGAGGTGGCAGGACACAGGAAGAGGGTAATGCAGAAGACCTGGGCATAAGTAACACTAAAGAGTAGTTAAGCAGCACCAAATAAACGCAGCTATACAATACAACAAACTATGTCTGGTTTAAGAACTTCTTGGGAGGATCAGCTTAAACTCAGATGTGTATCTTGCTGCAGTAGTGCTATCAGGTAACAACAGGATTCACACATCATGCCTTCAACTGGTGCCTTCATAAGGGCTGCTGCTGTTGTAAGGTGAATGGTTTAAGAAAAGATTTGGCAGAGTGAATCACAGAGAAGAGAACAATAAATACCATAAATAGCCAGATAAGTGGGAAACAGCAAGTTCTTGTAGAATCGTTTTGAAACAAGTGAAGAGACAATATGAACAGAGAGACCCTGAATTAGACATTAGACACTGTGTTTGGCATTGTACCACAAATTTAGACAAGTTAGCTAAATCAGCTAGAAATGTGTTATTTAGATGAATTTAGCTTGTTATAATGTGAAAACCATGTGTCTAAAGCTTAGGCTACCTACCTCCAAGTAAAGACCCTAACCCATGAACATAACATGTGCAATAAATTTAAAATGCATTGTATATCTCCATTGACTAATTTAGCTTGTACCTGCACCATTGTCATCTTCCAGATATTTTAGGCTAGGCCATCTCTTGGTTTTCATTGCTTACTCACATTGCCTAGTTCCATTTTGACACACAACTGGGAGTGCTGTCAGTGGATTAGGGCTGTTCAAACTTGCTGTGCTTTCAGCATGACCTTATGGAAGTTCTTCTATGCAATGTATGTACATAGTGTATCTGAGTGGGTAACACCAAAGGTTTGCTATGGCTTGAAACACCTCTTGATCCACATAGCTCACTGTAGGCTACTAGACTTCCTTGGACTTAGGCACTCCATCATGCACTGGAATTTGGATGCAACGTAAATCACTGGGTTTTCAGAAACCAAATATGCACAGAAACTGCATTATTGGTTTTGCTGAAAATTGGACAATTTCTACTTAGGTACTAAAACACAAATATGGGAATCAACATGTTAATTGCAGGGCAGGCATGATCTGAGGATTTTGAGACCACATTCCCTAGTGAAAACAGAGTAAATACAAGGTGAAGGACAAACAGGATACAGAAGAGAAGCAAGAAGAGTGACAGGATCAAAAAGGTGCATGATGAGTGAAAGATAGGTGGAGAAGGCAGATTCCTTCCTTCACCATCAACCATCATTAAATATGCATTGTCAGAGTAAGAATGCTCCTCTCTTTAAAGAAGCAAGAAGAATAGAACACATCCACATGTGCTTTTTTTGGTATGCAGAATCTGTTGGGTCCCTAAGTGCCTGCAGTAATGCTGACTCTAATCTCCCACTTATCCCTCTGTAGGATTTCTAAGCCTTTCAGTCCTCCTGAGCAAGCAAGGCACCTGGTCTCTGCATTCCCTGCCATAGCACTTTGAGTACTGCAGAGTAAATACATCTCATCAGGAGGAGGAGATACTTTGGGGAATGATAAAACAACGAGCAAAGCAAGAGTTTCCAGGGCGGCTGGTAAGTATGGCAGCAATGAGCTTCTTATTGATTGCACAGGAGTCTTGCTTAGAGAGATGCCTGTAAATTTTTACCTTTGAAAACATTACACTGAGAAAGCTGAGAAGAGAGCAGGAGCCAGTGCTGATAAGAGGGATCGATGCAGAGCATGGGTGGAATGAGGTTATTAATAAGTAATAAGACTCAACTTGGGAGCTAATAAAATAAAAAAGACATTTTCTAGTTGGGTCGTCACACAGGCACTTGATTGCCATAGCAATGGCAATGGGGAGATTAGAAACAATGAACTGTACAGTAAAAATGGGCTGAAAATTCCTCCTCGTGGAAGCATCTAGTTAAAAGAATGGCTGAAAGAGAACAGTTTTCTAGAAGAGATATTTTACAGGGGTTGTGAACAGGAACCAGTGATCTTTGGAGCATGTATAAATTGAGAATAATGCTGGTGAAAAGATGGCAGATAAGTTTGCAACCTTAATCCTTCTAGGTTATTACTAGCAGCTGGAAACAGAATGTTTTGGCTCTACAAATTTCTTCATCTGCTGGGACTGTCTGCCATTATGCAATATGATTGTTCAGTCTTTGGCATCTTTCCCTGAAGGACCACTTGGTGTCAGCTTGAGAGGAAGAGTCCTGTAGCTATCAAAGAAAGGGAAGTATTTCCCCTCAACTTAATTTCATCCCAGCAAAGTTGAAAGAGGGTAGGTTTAGACTGGATATCAGGAAGATTAGATAATAGGAATAAATTCTTTACTATTGGAATGGTGAGATACCCGAACGGGTTTCCCAGAGAGGTTGTGGAATTCCCATCCCTGGAAGTGTTCATGGACAGGCTGAATGGAGTTCTGAGTAATCTGATCTAGTGGAAGGTGCCTCTGTCCATGTCAGGAGGTTGAACTAGGTGATCATTAAGGTCCCTTCCAACCTAAACCATTCTAAGGTTCTATGAAAGTCTTGTCTTACTATTCAGGCCTCTAGAGTGGGTGCAAATCCCAGAATACCTCCACTAAACTCTATGTTTTCTTTTAAAATTATAGAAGTGCAACTTTTTTTATCCTTTCTTACTACATTTTTATGATTTTTTTATAAGTAAAACATGTTTATAGCTTTTCATGATCCATTCATCTTAAAATCCTCAGTGTCTTGTGATAGATTAGGAAATTGCTACTACTAAAATAGACTAGATTATCCAGTCATGTAAGTAAGTGTTAAGTCAAGCTGCTAATAACAACCACCATCAGCTTTTCACTATCAGGGAATGGTTTCAAGAGAATTTTAAGCCTGATTTGCCTAATTTCCTTAAGGATCCATGAATGGAACAAGGAAGTTAATGGGAAGCAGATGGGAATACTGGTCTTATTTTTACAATATGAAAATCCACATAAGGGGCAAATCCCACAAGAAAGTTATTACACACAGGGACTTTGTAAACTTGGGGTCCTACTGAGTGGTTTTCCAAATGAGAGAAGCATTTCAGATGCCTGTTGAAGACATGGGGAAAGAGCCAACATTTCTAGTCTAGTTTCAGTGGTGCTAGTCACTCTGCTTTTCCAGTACTATAAAACTGGGGCAGCACTCTTAAAGCTGTGAGAGCCTTGAGGTGTAATGCTGAGAGTGAACCTGTGTATTGCAGAGGGCAAAGGGCACACTCTCTACCCAAATTACACACACCTTCCATAGCTCATGAGGGTAAAGAAGCTCTTCAGGACCATGCTGTTAGATGAATCCTGAATGTATATGATGTAGGGTGATGGTGGTTTTGCTGGTGTGTGCTACCATATGACTTCTTAGATAAGTCCAGAGTAGACTGGCTGTGCTACAACCTTCCTGTGTAAGACCCACTGTGGTGCTGCTGTCACAGCATAGCAAAGATGATGGTGTTTTGGGCATGTTTTTTTCATAATCTGACAGAAGTAAGAGACCATTAGACAAGAACATCTTCCCATGTGATCCACACACACCTTTCAATCAGCATCTTACTTTTATGAGATGATGTTAGCCTTAAGACCAGGGAGATATTTATTTAGTCTTCTTCCAATGTGGGAACCACATCAAGAGATGTTAAGTTTCCTTATGCTCCTGACTCTCAGCACTTGAAGATGAAGAGCTGATATCTGCTAATTCCTTCCAGTTTTTTTGTAATCTGCCATGAGAGACTGAACCAAATATCCTGCAGGACACCACGAGGGATTGATTTGTTATTATTTAAAACAAATCAAATGTGTGGCTTAAGCTCAGCATTGATCTGATGTGGCAAGAGGAACTAAAATCCGTGTGTTTAGTATACAGTTTATACACATCTCCAGTATACAAGGTGTTTATTCTTCACTGCTCTTAAATGGCTAATGTTAGCATCTTGAATGATGCTAACAACCTTCTCTGATTCCCTTTAATTCCTTCACCCTTGCTCCAAACATTCCTGGGAAGGAGCTGCTTAAAAAAACCCGCTGACCGGGGAGTTTACTGAGGATAATGAGACACACATAGTACCAACTATTTTATCAAAGCAGCAATGCACATACCATCCTGCTGCCAAGTGAAATACATAGACAGTACTGTGAGTTGGGCAGAATGAGAAATGAGTGATAGTTCAGACCTGAAGTAAACCGTTTAAGGAGACAGATTATCAAGGTAATTAATGACAGCAGCCACGGAAAAAATTCTCCCTCTCACTGTGGCATACAGCTTCTCAGGTGAGGAGTTCAGCCAGGGGTACAGTGCAGGGCCATGGAGGAGACAGAGCAGAAGGAGAATTCTCCTTTCTGCTAGTTGATCAGAAGATAATGTTAGGAAAAAAATCTTGTTTCAGTGAGACCTCCTTTTTTAGATATGATGTCCCTTCCTGGCTCACTCTAGGCTTCTCCATGCCTCTGTTTTTTCCTATCAGAAACACACTTAGCAGGAAGGACACCTAGCACATGATTCCACTGACTGTGAAAGATATTCCTAGAGATGGTGAATAAACAGCCAGTGCTCCT
>NW_008650340.1:0-1406 GCF_000695815.1 Acanthisitta chloris
TGAGTTACAGGACATGGGCTGGACCAGAGTGGGAGTGTGGCATGGATGGGGGCAGAGGGTTTGGGATGGACTAGGTTAGGGAGTGTGAGATGGGCCAGGATAGGGGGTTTGGGATGGACTGGGGTAGGGAGTGTGGGATGGATCGGGATGGGAGGTGTGGGATGGAACAGGGCAGGGCACTTGGGATGAACTGGGGTAGGGAGCGTGGGATTGACTGGGGGAGAGGGTTTTGGATGTACTGGGGTGGGGAGTGTGGGATGAACTGGGGTGGGGGATGGGCCAGGAAGTAGCATGTTTTGGTTTGAGTCTAGAGAGAAGTTCATGCTAAGGTCAGATGTGGGTGACTGAGAAGAACAATGCCGATGTGTAATATCTTCCTCCCTCACATTCTACTCCGTTGTCCTCTCAGTCCAGCTCAGCACAGCCTGTGTGTCCTACTTCAGGGTCCTGGGCCCCCCTGGGTGTCTCCGTGCAGTGACACCTCTGTCGTGTGCCCTGTGTGGATATCCCCCAGGTAAGGGCTGGATTCATCTCTGTTCAGAGCAAAGGGGGAACTTTCAGGGATTCCTGTTGGCTGTTTGCTTTCCTTGTTTTTTGGGGCTCCAGACAAAAGCTCCTTTGATTAACTCCCATACAGACTTTTGAACTCATTTCACTTCCCCAGGCAACAGAATTCCTCCCTCCAAGGCCACAACCAGTACTGCACTGGCCTGGAATACTTTTGACACCTCCTTTGTCCCCCCACCCCCAATGCCTTTGGGAGTATTTTCCATGAGAAGTTCCTCTGTTCTTCCCTTCAAAGTCTCTTTTCTCTTCCTTCCCCACCTGATTTTCACCTCAGAATGCCCCAAACTGTAGGAGGAATTTGGAGGTTGGAGTCAGTAACAAACTGCTGCATCAGTAAAACCTTGTTCAAAATACAAACTTTTGGGAGGAAAGAATTGTCCTTTATGTTCTTTGCAGACAGAGACAGATAGTTCTTCCCTGGAAAACAGTAGGCAAAGTGCCAGGGGAAGTTGCTGGTGATAATTTGATTTTATTGAGGGGTTTATCCATAGTTTTCATGGATAGGGAAATTCTCTGGAGCTGCAATGACTTCACAGCAGCAACCACAGTTTTTTCCATTCTGTGTCATTGGTTCTGGTTCTGTTTCTTTGGCCTTTTCTGCTCCTAAATGAGCAGAAAACATCACTTTCCCAGGGCCAGTTTTGACTCCCTGAGACAGCCCTGGACCTGTTAATGTTTGTACTTTGGGAACAGTTTCTAGGGGAGGGTTAAGCAGTAAAAAGTTTAGGCTAAACAAAGTTTACAGAGCCCAAGGTGGAAATGAAGAAAATCCAGGAGGTTAGAGCAGTGATGACACAGGGTGAGGGCAGGCAGGGGTGGGGAAAAGGGAGATAAAGGGA
>NW_008650341.1:0-2423 GCF_000695815.1 Acanthisitta chloris
GGGGGCACAGGGGCTCACAAAGGGACAAAAGAGCAAGCCGGAGGGGTCTCCCCATAGACCGGCAGCAGCATCACCCCTGCAGCATCCCGAATCCATACGGTCGCTGGCTCCAGCTGGCTGCTGGAGCACCGCTCTGCTCCCCAGAGCCGCTCCCGTGCGCGAGTGGCACCAGCACGGGGACAGATTCCTCCGTGCTGCCAGCGCGAGCAGCAGCGCCTGAGGGGAAGGTCAGGGACAGTGCAGAGAGACGTTTCCCGGCTCTATGGAATGAGCAGTGCCTGGAATTCTCCCTGTGCAGAGGGTGAAGGCAGTGGTGCAGACCTGCAGTCAGAACCGGCTGGACACAGCGAGGGCAGAGTTCCAGGAAATGGAAAAAGAAAACAATGGAAAATAATCTGGGAAGCGAGTTGCTCACATCACTATGAAGTGAGGCTATACAGTCGTGTTACCTTTGCTTTCCATCCTACTCGGTTAGAGACACTGTGTTGATCTTATAAATGTCAAACAATTCCATTTCTGAGAACAAATCTCATTTGCTCTGTGGGGATGATCTTCCCATCAGCCTGCCAGGAGGGAGAGAGCCCCGTGACACGCAGCAGCCTGTGCTCAGGGGGTCTGTGCAAGGGGTCGTTCCTTCCCAGCACATCCCAACGCTGCAGGTGCAGGCCAGGCCCCAGCTCCTCTACACCCCAGGAACACAGGACTTACTTTCCATGAAAATATCATCCTTTTGGGCAGACACTCCCCCAGCAGAGCAGTGGTGGTGTGGGTGACAAGAGGGGCTGGATCTCCCACACCAGGGGCTAGGTTTTAGCTGGAAGACAGGTATGGCTGCAGCTATTGAGGTATGAGCTGAAGGAGCAGGAAAGGCTGGAACATGTCAGGAGAAAGGAGGTGAGTGGCTGCATGATGGATTAGTGGAACTTAATTTTTTTCCATTTAAAAAAATGATAAAAAGGGGAATTAATTAGCCTCAGCAGCTGGTGGGGCTGGGGTTACTGAGGGTGGCTGGGAGAAGAGTTAAAAATAGCAGGAAGGCCCAAGTGGAAAGTTTCTGTAACATCACAAGTCAGGCATTTGGTGCTTACCCGCCCTGACAGGCGGGAGCCTGTGCCAGAGCCCTCTCCACCATCCTCAGCCCTTTCCCACTGACCTCCCTGCAACTTTTCACACGACATCACCAGCCCTTTATTTTGCTAATTAACCCTTTGCTTCCAGACAAACCAGATTTGCTGCTTGAAAGAGCAAAGTCAGCCACAAGTTGTTCAGCCTGGGAGTGTGAGGGTGCAGAGGAGCTCAGGGCTCGTGCTGGCCCTCCCTGGGTCCCTGCATGCTGCTGACAGCGTGTGGGGCCTGAAGGGGCTATAACCCTCCACATATCCATTCCCATCTGCATTTCAGTTTCCTCCTCCTTAAAAATCCTCCTGCTTCAAGGGGCCCCGAGAAGATTTCACCAGCAGCTCCAAGCCCTGCACTGGGGCACTCGATGCACAGTTTGTCCTGGGCAGAGACGGAGATGGATGAGGCAGCTCTGAGCAAGCCCAGCTCACCGTGCTTGTCCTCAGTGCAAGAAAGCAGATGTACCTGGCTGCTCCAGCGGCTTTCTCTGCTTATGTTTGTCTTTCTGGACTGACAATGAGAGCAGATGAATTCATTCCTTCTGCCTCTCAGAGCCCCAGGGTTTGTGTCTGGCTCTGCAGCTCTGGGGAGGCCAGTGAGCACTGAGCCTGCCATGCAGAGGGTGGTCTGAGGATGATGAAGCAGGGCTTGAGCTGGAGCCAATTTCAGATGTCAGCATAGCATTCAGTGGCTGGGGCAGACCATGAGGGGTGAGAAAATACTGCTGGAGTGACTGGAGGTCAGGCTGGGCTCTGATTCTCACTGAACAGGAGCTGGGCACAACCCTTGCCTGGTTTTGAAGTATGCTCCCCCAGCTGCTTGAATGGTCCTGGGTCAAGTGTGTGGGTCCTCCCCACTGTAAGCCAGCCCAGGAACCTGGGGACAATGAGATGGTGGCACAGCTGACACCAGTCAGGCTTCCCTCCACCTGCCTCATGCCCCTTGATGATGGGGCTGCTGTGCAGGCGACAGAATCTGCTTGAGCACAGAGCATCCGAGCAGTCACCCCACTCCTGCTCCTCCTCCTCCTCCTCACACTGAAACAGCCAAAGCATAGAGTCTTTAAATCTCCTCTCTTTCAGGTGCACACCAGGTGCCACGGTGGTCCTCAGCATCCCCACCGAGGAGATGTCACTCATCTTGCCCAGTGCCCAGAGCAGCCAGGCTCGGATGAGGTGCTGAGCTGTCCCCATTGCTGTCAGTCCGTTTCCCCCACAGCCCTGCTCAGTGCCTTGAGCCCTCGCTGTTGTGGTTTTATGGCATATTTAAAGGCATGGGCGGGGACCCCGGGGACCGGGACAGGG
>NW_008650342.1:0-1336 GCF_000695815.1 Acanthisitta chloris
TATCCCCTCCCACCCCAGGAGTGCGCCCATCGGCTCCCAGCCCCACCTCTGCAAGGCCACACTCTCAGGTAAGGGCAGGGTCAAGGTCCATGGGGCTTGGGGGTCACCCCCTCCCCGAGCTTGGAGGCGTTTAGGGGATTGAGTGGATTTTGAGGAGGGTAAAAATGGTCCTACTGGAGAACTGTGGCATGGGGCTGGCAGACCCCCACCCATGGCGTGGGGGATCCACAGCCCTAGGGGTTCCCTCACCCCCCAAGTCCAGGAGGTGCCCAGAGGGTCCCCACATCCCTCAGTCCTGGGGTCCTCAGAGCCCTGGGGGGCCATCCCCACAGCCTCACACAATTCCCAGGTTTCCCTGCAGCTCCAAGGGGTCCCTGCCACCCCTTGTCCCCAGGGGTCCCCCATCCCTGTCCCCTGTCACGGGAGGCCCAGACAGGCACTGACACCCCCCACCCCACCTCCTAGAGGAGACATCCCAGCAGCTGGCGCAGGAGACGCTGGAGGAGCTGGACTGGTGCCTGGAGCAGCTGGAGACCCTCCAGACCCACAGGGCTGTCAGTGAGATGGCTTCCAACAAGGTGAGGACACTGGGAACACTGTGGGGACACCACAGGGATGCAGAACTTGGATGGGACCCCATGAGGACAGGGCTGGGCACCTCTGTGACAGGGATGGATGGGGCCAGACGCCACTGTGGCTCGGGGGTGGGGACAGGACCCAGCTGCGACATGAGAACAGGTCTGGGGCCAGGACCCCATTTCCACGGTGAGGATAGGGCTCAGAGGGGCTGGTGGCCTCAGGGGGATTGGGACAGTGACCAAAGGCTGCGGGGGGGTCCTGGACCCAGCTGGGGTCAGTGATTGCATCAGTGTCAGTGGTCGTTGGTGACAGTGCCAGGGTGTTGTGTCACCAGTGCCAGCTGTGTAGGCTGCGTCACTGTGATGGCACTGGTGGCAGAGCTGGTGGTTGGTGCTGGTGGTGGTGGTTGTGTCACGGTGATGGTGGCACTGGTGGTGGTGACTGTGTTATGGTGCTGGTGGTGGCAGTTTTGTTAGGGTGGCAGCTGTGCCAGTGGCACCAGCTGTGTCAGGGTGTTGTGCCACCGGTGCCAGTAGTCAGTGGTGGTGCAGGATTGTGTCCCCATGTCCTTGTGAGCCTGTCACCCTCCTGTGCTGCGCCCCCCCTGGAGAGACCCCCCCCCCCAGTGGGCCAGTGGAATAAATCCTGGGTGTCCCTGCAGCAGTGCTGAGGGTCTGGGGGTACCCTGACCCTTTGGGGGCACCCCCTGAGGGTCCTTATCCCCACACGGGGTCACTTGTGAGGGCTCCCATCCCAG
>NW_008650343.1:0-220 GCF_000695815.1 Acanthisitta chloris
GAGGATGGACGCCCACCTGTCCCCCCAGGACCACGCTCAGCTGCCAGGGGGGAGCCGGTGGGAGCTGGGGGGCTCCGTGGGCCGGGTGAGCGCTGCAGGGATGGGGACCCTGCCCCAAGCCGGGGGCTGGCAGGGGTGGGTGAGGAGGGCATGTCCTCAGGGCTGGCTTTGACCCGTGGCTCCTTCAGCACCTGCACGTAGGTGGCAGGGAAGATGCCCT
>NW_008650343.1:302-1076 GCF_000695815.1 Acanthisitta chloris
TGGGTCAGCATGGAATTGGCAGGGAATGGCACGGAATGGCACAGCCTGGCACAGAGGTACCTTGCGGAAGGAGAGCTCGACGTGCAGCTCCCCTCGGAAGTTGTAGAGCGCCAGCGCCTCACCATACTCCAGCACCTGGATGGTTGGTGACTTGATGGGCTTGGGCACCTCGTTGGGAGGCAGGATCTAGGTGGGGGACACACACGGGTGAGGGGCAGTGCCAGGCTCCCCTAGCCCTGCTGCCCCCTGCCCAGCCCCCAGGCTCACCTCCACGTAGTTGGAGGGGAAGATGCCCACGCGGCCGTGGTGCTCACCCTCCAGCCAGTTCCTGTCCACCTCCTTGTGGATGTAGACGATGTCTCCTTTCTGCAGAGTCAGCTCCCTGCAAGGGGCACTGCTCACACCTGGCTGGGGGGCACTGATCCATCCCCAGCCTGGCTGGCAAAAACCCGGGGCCTCCCCCAGTCCCTATCCATCCCGGAGAGACCCCCAGGAGTGTCCTCCAGCAGCACCAGTGCTTACTTGGGCGACTCAGCTTGGAAGTTGAACTTGAGGCGAGCAGCTTTCATCTGGAGACAGAGAGGAGTGGTCACAGGGAGATTCCTCCCCATCCCAACCATCCCAAATCCCATATGGGATGGGACCATCCTGGCCTCACCTTCTTCTCCTCCTTCCTGACAGCCTCTGGGGTGTCCCCCATGTCGGACAGGCTGGGGAGGGTCCCTGGCCGGAGGGTGTCTGCACAGAGCAGAGTGTCACAGACAGTGGGGACAG
>NW_008650343.1:1227-1924 GCF_000695815.1 Acanthisitta chloris
CCTGTGGGGGGACAGTGGCTCAGGGCAGGGCTGACCCCCACGTCCAGCCCTGCTGCCATGCACCCTCCCTGCTGCCTTCGCTGAGCAGGACCCCTGGGTCTCATGGACCAGGATATTGGGGTCCCCCAGGACTCCTGTATCCCACGGATCAGGACCCCTCCAGCCCCCTGGACCAGGATGGCAGGACCCTTCAGGACCAGGATCCCTGAGTTCCATGGATGGCAAGCTCCTTCAGGACCAGGATCCCTGAGTTCCATGGATGGCAAGCTCCTTCAGGACCAAGATCCCTGAGTTCCATGGATGTTGGGGTCCCCTGGAACCAGGTCCCACCATCCAGAGCCCCATTGTACCCCAATACCAGCACACTGAGATGGCAAGCTCTTTCAGGACCAGGATCCCTGAGCTCCATGGATGGCAAGCTCCTTCAGGACCAAGATCCCTGAGTTCCATGGATGTTGGGGTCCCCTGGAACCAGGTCCCACCATCCAGAGCCCCATTGTACCCCAATACCAGCACACTGAGCACCCCCAGGAGCAGGACACTGGGGTGCCCTGTCTGCATCCCTCCAGGAGCTCATCCCAGAGGCAGCCAAGCGGGACAGGTCCAAAGTTTTCCGGCAGTGCCGACAGCACGTCCCTGCCGCCGCCAAGCAGGAAGCTCGGAGCCGGGGAGGGAGGCCTGGCTAATGGATAACCCC
>NW_008650344.1:0-32373 GCF_000695815.1 Acanthisitta chloris
GCTGGGGCGGCGACGGCGACCGTGGCGTGCCCAAACCCTGGGAGGAGAGGCGGAAACGCCGGAGTCTCTCCAGCGACCGCGGCAGGACTACTCACTCACCTTACGAGGACAGAAGCAGGACAAAGGCCAGTGGGCCGGCTTTGGACCGCAGCCCTGACCGGGCTCGCAAGGAGAACCACACTACAGACCCTGGAGCCGAGAAAGAGCAGAGCAACTCCCTTCAGAACAATCGTCACGCAGCTGAGGAGAAGCCCCACCGTGAGCCGTCTGATGCTCCCCAGCCCAAAAAAAGGGACAGCGAGCGCAATCATCGAACTGGTGAATCGGAATCCAAAACTCACGAGGAGCCAAAATCCGAGACCAAAAAGCTAAAGAATTTATCGGAATACGCTCAGACGCTGCAACTCGCTTGGAATGGGCTTCTTGTGCTAAAAAACAGCTGCTTCCCCACCTCTATGCACATCCTGGAGGGAGACCTGGGTGTCATCAACGGACTCCTCAAAGACCACTCGTCCGGCGGGAAGTTAACGCAGCTCAAAATCGCTCAGAGACTTCGGCTCGACCAGCCCAAGCTGGATGAAGTCACTCGCCGCATCAAACAAGGCAGCCCCAACGGCTACGCCGTGCTCTTGGCCACCCAGTCTGCCCCGGCAGGGGCCGAGGGGACCTTCCCTGTTGTGGAGCCTGGCTTGCAGCGACGGCTTCTCAGGAATCTGGTCTCCTACTTGAAACAGAAGCAGGCTGCTGGGGTTATCAGCCTGCCTGTGGGAGGGGCGAAGGGCAGGGACAGCACGGGCATGCTTTACGCGTTCCCTCCTTGCGAGTTCTCTCAGCAGTACCTCCAGTCAGCACTAAGGACATTGGGGAAGTTAGAAGAAGAACATATGGTGATAGTTATAGTCAAAGACACTGCCTAGCCCACACTGTCTCTTCAAATTCCATGTTTTCTTTGTGTGTCACACAACCCAGTTGTTTTTAAGGCTGATCATTTTGGTGGAGGCTCAAAACACCTCAACCAAAGTGGTAAGATTCTTAGTTTCTAATTAATTTTAATACCATTTAAATAGAGCCCATTTTATTCGTTTTTAATATGTGACACTGTCCGCTGTTGTTCTGTATTTTTATTTTTTAACTGTATGAAAAGTTGTCAGTAAAGCCTTGTTCACTGATGGATTTCTAAACTTGTGCAGTATCCAAGTTCTTATGGCCCCGCAGGGCTGTTGCCTGTGCTGCAGGAGCACCAGGTGAGCCCCCAGCCCAACTCAGCTTAGACCTCCTGTACCTCCTCTGTCTTTATGTGTCCTGCAAGGTGGGAGGGGGAAGGGCATTCTTTGTGCTGCATGAGAGATGGAAAGGTTGGTTCTTTTTTTTTTTTTAATGTTCTGTTTGGCTTTTTCATAAATTTGAGTCTGGATGCATCCTGTTGAGTCTCTATTTGAGGATAGAAGCTTCCCAGGAAGTCAGCTACCAAGGAAGCAAATCCTGATAAGATTAGGAGTGGGTTTTTTATACACAACAAAAAATTACCGTTCATCTTTGGCAGAAAGTTTTCTACTACATAGTCAACCCCGTATTCAAGTTGGTGAGGTTTGAGAGCACCTGATTCCTGTCTCAGTCACAGAAACTCTTGGGTAAAAGAAAAGAGGTTTGACATTCGTGTTTTTTATAAAAGGAAAAAAAAAACCAAGCAGGATTAAAAAAGAGTGATTTAAGGAGAAAGCCTTGTGAGCCTGTGTTTGTTAGATGGAGACAAGCAGAGGGTGGAGGTGAGCAATTGCATAGTTGATCGTGTTGCACTATCTGAAATCCTTTACTGAAAGATAAATGGCAAGTTTATTTTTGCTGAAGTTAAAGCTTGTTTTCAAGCTTAGGGAAAAAGAAAGACATGTCTGGCTGTCTGAGAACGTGTTGTGTTACTGCAGGTGACCTGTGACTGTAGGAACTGCTGGAGATCACAATTTGAGCTCCGGGATGGGGTGGGTCAATCACCTCTGTGTCTGTGGTGTGAGGTGGTTGTTCAGGAGAGGTCAAGACCTCTGCACCTGCAAGTGCTCAGTAAAGTGAGGATGTGGTAACGAGTACAAATTGGAGTTAAGATCCAATGTTCGGTTTGGGGATATTTTTACTTTCTAAAATGATGCCTGTAGATTTTAGGAGGCTCACAGAAAATTGTGTGGGATTGAAAACACTACATTTTAAAGTTTCTTTAAATTTGCAGGTGGTTGGATTTTTTTTTGTCTGGTTTGTTTTGGTGGTAAGCAAGTGAACGAGATCCTGGGGGGAAACAGAGTCTGTCTCGCACCAATCTCTGTGACCCAGTAACTCACTTGCTGACAGCTGCCAAAGGCCCTTTTAAAACTGTGCTCTCAGGTGTGACTGGTGTCAAAACCTATTTAGCAGGGAGCATAACTCAGTGTAATGATGCTTTTATTCTTTCTTATTTTTTAACCCTGCAGTTTCTTCTTAGGGACATCATCAGCTGATGATGTGTAAGCAGTTGCTTAATTTAATAATGTGTTGACATCAACAAGTGTGGGTTGGTTGTTGGGGTTTTTTTTTAACATTTAATACTGTGATTATAGTCAATCTAATGAGTTAGTGTGATCAGGAGGGGGTTAGCATTTCACTTGATGCATCTTCTGTACCCCCGAAAATGTAATTCTGTCCCTAAGGGCCCGAGTGCAGCTCTGAGGCCGGGGAGGGTGTTGGCTGTGGTGCGTGGGGTGGGAGCAGCAGGGGCTGGGGAGGCTGCTGGGCACTGGGGGAGCAGAGGAGCAGCTGCTCCCTCAGCCTGGCCATGCCCACAGCCAGTGAGTGCCTGTGGCTGCAGTGAGTGTAGCAGGACTGCCCTGGTTTTGCACGGTTACAGGGACACCGACTTCACCCTTGTGACCGAGTCCCCGATGCTGTTGTAACATAGACAGTGCCAAATGTCAACAATTGTAACCGTAAAGTGTTATCTGAAACCAAGTGCTATTAAATACCCCTTATGGCCGAGTCCTAGAGTGATTAGAGCCTTTTGTCGGAGCATCCTGTGCGCTGGAGGTGTCTGTCTGGCCTGGGGCAGAGTGTGGTGGTGCCACAGCACCTGGCTGGCAGCCTGGTGGTGGCAGGGAGCTGCTCGGGGCGTGTGTCTTTGCATGTGGCATGGTGTGTGAATGCGAGGAATTGGAAGGAAAAAAATCAGTAAATTATAAAACCTGCAACTGCAAAGCCAAGGAACTGCCTGAAATCCCCCTAGCTATCTCCCAGTTTCCTTGTGAAATCAGTAAATAATGTAGGGTTATTCAGAAGACAAACATTGTTGTTCTTTGGGTTGGGTAAGATTTTTAATGATGGGATTTGTGTTCCCAGAGAGGTGGCTGACGCTTGTGAGCATGTGTGCATGCACAAATAGGTCTCTCTCCTACCAAGAAATTAACAGGTGTAAATGAGCAGTCAGAGAGTTAAGGGAAAAAAAACCAAAAAAACAAAACAAAACAAAACAAAAAAAAAAAAAACAAAAACCAACAAAAACCGAACCACCTGGGAGAAAAACAGCATCAGCCCTCTGACCTGATACTTCCCTGCTCCCAAGAACATTGCTCAAACAGCCTGTGCTGAGGCCCTGTCCTGTAGTTATGTCTGTCATTCCATCCCATGCCATATGTATCCAGGCTGGTTCCAACAGAAACAGACCTTAAAAAGGGTTGACAGAGCAATGTAACACTACATCTGTACCTTAGAGCATCAAGGACTTGTCCCTTAACCTGGGCTGGGCTAGAGTTCTGGGCAGAAGACACACAGTGAGAGGTGAGAGGCATGGGGCTCGGTGATATTGGAAGGTGCTGTATATAACAGTGCAGGGGGGAGTTGTTTTGGGGGGGTGGTGGTGCCTTTCAGTCTAAGTACAGCAGTGGTAGTAAGGGGATCACAGCAGGTCTCTAGCTCCTTAAGGGTGAGCTGAAACTCAAAGTGGGACCAGGGTGTGAGATGGTGGATTGAGTGAGCTCTGAGCAATAGTGCTTAGACTGAACTACTCCATCTTACATTTTAAACATCCCTTCAGCAAACATTCTGTCTTTAAAATGAGTTGGTTCCTGTCTTTACCACAACAGAAACAGGGATTAGGGCTAGCCCTGGATGTGCTATGACCAGTGCTGATGAGTACATTACACCTGGATTATTACCTTTAGCTAACATGCACATTAAGTACTGCCCAGCCCTGAGAGAAACCTTATCTCCAGGGACATGCTGCTCCTGACCAAGGTGTTAAAGGGTTTCACAGGCTGTGCTCTATGGAAGGGTATTGCAGTGTACCAAATGGGCTGAGCAGTTACTCGTGGTGCAGTCCCTGAGCAAAGATGACCACACAGAGAGGGCTCAGGCTGTGCTGGGCTTGTCTCTGCTCACATCGTGGGAGAAAACACAGCATCCTTCCTGTGAGGGCTCCCCTCTGCTGCAGGGGTAGGTGTCTGTCTCAGACAGCTGGCAGGACATTTAAATCTCCTTCCACCCCCTAAGCCAGGATCTGCTGGGGATCTGTAGCCATAGATCCCTGTATGAGGGAATTGATCATATTAGCCTGTCCCCCAACAGCTGCATAGGGGAAGAAATACTGTATGGCATCACATCAGCCATGTGCTGTGTGTATTCCAGACGACTTCTTCCAAAGACCATGCTTTTAAATAGATTAAAGCATGATGCCAAGGGAAGAAGTGATTTTCCAAATGCCGATTTCCTTACATTCTAAGTAGCTGCAGAATTAAGGCCTGAGAACAACAAAAAAACCCCAACAAATCCCTGCTAGTCCCCAGTTCTGAATTCCCAATTTGCACCCAGGCTGTTAGCACCTGTTCTCTAGCACTCTTCACTAACACACTACAGAACAAAGGTTGTAGCACAGGGTGCAGGCAGCCTCTCCCCAGCTGTATGTTTAACTTAAGCAACTCTATGAGAAGCAGAGGGGACAGGTCTGCCCAGGACAGGTGGTGGCAGCTGCTTCAGGAGGTTTGGGAGGGTAACCTGCAGGCCCTGCCTCCTTCACCACAGGGTAAGGCCCCAAGCATACACCCTTTGGCACTATTTAGTGAGGCCAGGGCAGGTGTGGGAGGGGAGGGTCACATCTATAATACACAGGAGCTCCATCCTAGGTGGTGTGGTTCTGCCTCACAAAACTAGTTGGTAAATTTCTCTGAGATAGTCAGGCCCAAAGCAGCATCAGATGCAGCTGATTAGAGCTGGGGTGTAATGCCAGAACCAGCTATGGACACCTGGCACAGCAGCTCCAGGGTAGGAGTAGATGAGTACATGCTACAATTATTTTTCCTCCTGAGCAGCAATTGTCTAAGGTGAAGTTGGCTACGATGGTTTTTCATAAGGCAGAGGTTGGCTGCCACAGCTGTTGGGTGGCATATCCCGTTTTCAATCCCCTCACTTAATCCAAATGCTGATCCAATTGCTGGTCTTAAATCCTGCAGGAATCGGAACTCATTTGTCTTTATCGACATTGTAGGGTACAATTATCCATTACAAGTTGCAGCAGAACCTTTCTTTTTAAGAATTAACAAGGGCCCTGGGTAAGTGCATTAAGTAAATGCAATGCTGGAGGGAAGAAAAGCTATCTCTTCTCTTGGTTAAAATCAAAATCCTTCCTCTTCAAGCAATCCTTCTTCCAGCCTTCATTGAAATGAGTAGTTCTTGGTGCGAAACTTGGTGCAGGGTCAAGGAGTGAGAAGCCTTTAGTTCTCTGTTCTGCCTCAAACCCTATTCTGAACGTGGCCAAAACAGAGAAAGGGTGAGTTACCTGAACACCACATGTAGTAGCCTTGTCCAGGCAAGCAATGAGCACACTTACCTGCCAGTTCTGACCCACAGAAATAAGCTGTGCTGTCCTGTGAAATCAAACACTCCACTGCCATTCCTCCCTCCCCTTGTCTTCTGGACAGCCACAGGGCAGCCTGGGCAATGCCAAACCACAGGCAGGAGGAGCCCTGGGGCTGCCCTCAGCTGCTGCCACACACCAGGGAGGTGTAGAGGTGCCTAACGGAGCTGCAGAGCAAACACTCTGGTGCACACAGCAGCAGCATCTTCCAGCTCCCACTTGGTGCTGTGAGGATGTGGTGCTGCTGCCACAGCCCCACTGAGAACTCCAGGCTGTTGGGCAACCTAGGCACTCAGGCTGAAACCTACAGGCACTGTGCAATGTCCATCCCCGTGGTTGGGAGCTGCAGGTAGAGGCTGTGCTCCTGAATCTCATCCTTGTTTGCTTTGCCTTCCTCACTGCAGCCAGGCCTCCCCCTACCCCTGGCTGCCTCTGGCCATGGTGCAGGGAGCACTGCTGTTGCGTGGCTGGCAGAGGAATCTATGGCTACAATTCACAGCCATAAACAGACAGGATTTGTATTTAATTTTTTAATAAATACACTTTACATTAAAGAAAAAGGCCTTCGATTTGCAGTTTCCACACAGAGGGCAAGAGAGGAAAAAAAAAAATTTTAACAAAAATTAAAATAACAAAACTTGAACCACAAGGGGCAGAGGGGAGAAAGAGGGCTCAGCTTCAATCCCAGATTCCTGTGTCTTCAGGAATACCAGGCTCTGACTAGGCCCAGCCAGGACTTCAGCCTCCTGTTGTAGGTGGTATCACAGCACAAATCTCCGTTAGCAACACCCCAGGGGCTCCTCTTTGGAGGACAAAAGCATCTGGAACACACTGGTGCACTAACAGGTGTTAACACCTGTAGCTCTTCTTTTTTTCAAAAATAAAATCATATTTAAAATAAAAATATTCTCACTCCTCAACAATATTAGAAACCATGATCCTCTTATTTCACTTAGTAGCTGCATAAATTTTAATTTCTTTTAACTTTAAACAATTTTTCTCCCCCAAACCTACCCCCTGGTAACAAGGTACTACAGGAATACAAAGGTCATCCCTTCTTTACTAGAACACCTGCCTTTTTTTTCTCGTTTTTTTTTTTTTTTTTATAAAACTATTTCTGTTCTTTAGGAAAGAACTTTATACAAAGAAAATATATTGTGAAATATCTTCAGAAGTTTCCTTGAAGAGGAGAATCATCTCAGCCTAAAATAAAAAATTAAAAAAAAAAAGGCAGAGAGAAAAGAGGCCTAACCCCAGGTCTCTTTATTGTAGAGCCTCAGACTCAGCCCCAAGGCTCAAACTGATTCAAACCAACACAGCTCCTCAGGCTTTCCCAGGAAAAGCAGGGCTGGGGTGCTTGGAGTTGGTTTCCAATCTGGTCTCCAGTGTTCTGCTGGGACAGTACTGTCTCCTCCTGCCAGCACCCTGCCCGGCGGCCGCTCCTCACTCGTTCAGCGACAGGATTATGTCGTCCTCCAGGTCGGAGTTATCTGAGCTGTCGGCTGGAAGGAGACACAAGGGTTAGGTTTGGTTTGGGGCAGGCACAGCTGTAGTGCTGCCCAGCACAGCAACGTGCTGCTCCAGGGGATAGGCACCCCCTGCTCAGGCCACAGCTCCCCAGCACTGAGAGAGGCAGCCAGAACCATCAGTGCTCCAAATCACTCCAAAGCAGACAGGAAATCTGTACCAGAGCTTTCCCTTCTCTGCTTAAAACAGAGGTTTAAGGACAGCAGCTTTAGCAAGCACAGTCCTATCAGCTGGCAGGCTTCTTCCCCCTGACAGGATGAGGAAGACACCAGCAGTGAGCTGCTGCCTGCACAGCTTCTCATGCCCAGCAATAGCTCTTTGTGCCAGGGGCTGGAGAGATGTGGCAGTCATTCCTCACAGCTGTTATCTGAAAGCACGCTGGACAGTTCCACCAACCTGATGTGGTGAAATTGAGCTGCTGTATAATGTGCACAGGGTAATTCATTATGCAGGGGGCTGGACCCAGACCTTCTCAGTGCCAGGCTCTTGGTGGCCTGTCACTCCCCCCTGCACAGTGCAGCAGAACACCTCCCCACTGTGGGGGAAGCAATCCATAAATTCACAACTAGAACCTTCCTCTAGCAACCCAAAGGTTTCTGTAGTGAATTTAACTACACTGTACTCATTAAAGGTGACATGAAAATCGTGGTTTTCCTGGGCATCTTCATTGTAGTACAGATATGAAAGGATTTGCCAGAAGCAGTCACACACACACACACACACACACACACACTTGCTTTTTATATTAAAACATAAGATCTCTCCTCCCTCAGTTGTGCAAGAGGGAAGTAGTAGCAGCTCTGGCAGTAGGAGGTCTCCTGCCTTACCTTAGAGGTGATGTTGGCTCTTTTTCTTATTCGAATTCATTGGATGCAGCAGTTAACTAGGTGTTAAAAATAGTTCAAAAGAAAAGAAAAAGACACCAAGACTTCCTCTTAGCCATCTCAGTTATAGTGGATTTCTAAAATGCCTCTTAGGGTAAAAGCAAGGCCTTCTGAAAGGTTCACCCCCTTCTCAGATGCTATCCTTAGGGGGGAAAAAAAGATCACAGGCAAGCAGAGAGGGCACAAACCCTTTTCCCCAACCCTTCTCCTTGAAGATCAGCCAGCTGCCCTTTCACTGTGATCAGCAAGGGATGGTCTATCTCACCAGCCTAAGCTGAGGGGTCATCAGTGCTCCCAGAACAGCCACAGCCACATAAGGGTAGTTGGAAAACACCAGCCAGTGCTGCAGCAGCTACACTTACAGTAAGAAGGAAAGAAGCACAAGCAAGATAACAATCCAGAAACTCTGGAGAAGAAGAGAAGCTAGAAAAGTTGGGAGTTTTGGGGGGTTATGTGTTGGGTTTTTTAACCCCAAAGGAAAACTCTGAAAAGGGATCTCCTTACTCTTCTGCAATCTATCACACAACCTTCTGATTTTGAGCTCTGTAAGCTGAGTAAGTAAACCTGACTGCAGTCAACTGCTTGGCATAGTTAGTCTACATAGACCTGCCTGAACATTGCCATGTTGGATTACAGAAGAAAATAGGAATCAGAATCAAGAGGCTGCTGCTGGTGGGATTCCATGTATTTCTTCCATTCTATGTTACTGGCCCAGGAATAAGCTCCTGAAAGATCTGCACAATGCATAAATTGCTTTGGGCAAGACAAACACAACACCTCCCCAAGGTGGTAACAAAAGGGGAGGAAGACAAATTTATACTTAAAAGATTCTCCACAGATAATTCTAAAAAAAAAAAAAGAAAAAAAAAAAAAAGAAAGAAAGAATCAGAACCCCTTCTAAAGTACAAGGAACCAAAGCCACTCAACTCTCCTGTGTCAACTGTTCTTTGCATTCTTTTGCTTTGAAGCACACCCAGTGTATGTTACAGAGGTTCACTCACCATTCAGCAAGGGTCTGCAGTAGGAAGCACTTTAAACGCATCCCATACCTCAGGTCTGTACTTTCAACAAAGACAGTGCCCATACAACTTTTAATTCTAGAACAAGCATAAGCAAAAAAGTGGGAAATCTTAATTGTTCTTTGCTGGGTGAGAAACAGAGGCAAACTGGAGGAAGCTGAAGTCACAGAGAAGCCACCAGAGAGCCCCACTCATCAAACTCTGCACAAGGACCATGCATGCACCAGCCTGGCAGAGCTGCACTCCCCGCTTTAAGTTCCCAACAATGCTGCTAAGCAACCTAACAGTCCCAGGATGGGCTGGCTGCAGATCCACAGCCATACCAGGTCTAAGTACTGCTCAAGTGGCCATATCCATAACACTGTATGGATGTGGTCACTTTGTAACACAGTGCTCTGCAGAGCACACCTGAAACACCTGTCGAGTAGCACATAGTTTGTTCCAGGAATAGTTACTGAAGCAGACTGAACCCCCCTGCCATTTTGCCCCTTGGACAATTCAAGGTACAGCACTCTGGGTGCCCTCTTAATAGCTTCTGCCCTGCACCCCCTGTGGAAGCAGAAGTGGACTTGTGTCAAGAAGGTCCTGCCCACTTCTGGGGTAGACAGAAGTTACCTGTAATCCCCAAATGTTGCACTACAATATACTATTAATGACTTTGAATTGTGCAGATGTCCTATATGGCCCTGCATTAGTTACCTACTTCCTTCCAGAGAACAAGCAGAGTGGCTCCACAGAATAACTCTGGCAACCTGATGCAGCCACATCCTTAAAAATGACTGAGCTACATTCCAATAGAAGACAGGGATGGGTTTGCCAGGCACATCAGTGCCAAACAAAGGCCTGGCATCCTTAATCCTCCAGCACACTGGCAGGGAAAGACTGAAGTCCTGCAGTGATAGAAGATTAATGTGAAGGCTGAGGTGGGAATCAAACACCTTGTGCACTGTAATTACTCATCCTTACCAATCTTTTAACTTAAGGTTACTACATGCCCATTTTACAGCTTGGAAATTAAAGAGAACTAAGTGGCTTGGCTGCACATACTCAAAAATTGTGCTGCAAAAAAGGGAACAGAATCTGGTGTCACAAACCCCAAGCTTGATGGCACCTTACCTTTTCTTTCTTGTGACACATTTTTCCAAATGTAATTACTACATCAACAGTTTGGACCTTTCTTTCCTGCACACACACAGACTTTTAAGTTTTCAAATCACTGCATTTGTGGAATGCCAAAAATAGAGAACAATTTAAATTGTATCCCAAAAGTTATGTTAGCTTCAGGACAGTCTAATAAAGGAAGTGAGGTCAGAAATGCCATGTTGGTTTTGCACTTGAAGCAGTTACAAAAAAGAAAGAACAGCACCAAGGACCAAAAATGCTTCTTTGTTCTTACAGGTACAACTGAGGCAGAGAGGACAGGTGAGGGAACAGTTCAACCTCTGTCCCCTTGAAGGGCAGCACAGGTAAGCTATCAGACAAGGCTTCTTCACATGAAGTTTCTTTGCCTGCCAAGTTCTCACACACACACACACCTGGGAGCACTTATTCCTTACCCGGAATGCACAGTTGTTCTCTCACCTAAGAGCTGTTTTTACCCACAGATTACTTAGAGAGACCACAGGTGATTAAGTTAATGATCTGTGCCTCATACCAGTGAGGGGGCAAGTCAGCCAAGTCATTTCAGGGAAGATTTAGATGTTGCATATTTGTCAGGACCTTAAACAGGGACAAGGTCACCAAGCTGGGCACACACTTACTATCTCCAAGAATCAGTTCCACTTCCTCATCAGCATCAGAATCTTCATCTTCACCCTCATCACCCTCTTCCAGGAGGTTGGCAATCTCCTCATCATCGGAGGGAGAAAAGTCATTTTCTCCATCCTCACCAGCATTCTCATTGTTCTCATCCTCCTCCAGCTCAGCCTCCAGCAGCTGGTCTGTGTCTAGTTCATCAAGGTCATCTGTGTCATCATCATCTTCATCATCGTCTTCTTCCTCTTGCTCTTCTTCCTCCTGTAAAGACAGCAAACAGTCCATTGCAAATATTAAGACAAATGTAAAATGGAGTAATTGAAGAAAACGTACCTATAGTTTTCACTTCTCTCCATATGCAGACACCACACATTATAACACTCTCCCATCTCCCATATAAGCATCTTCTCTCCACAGCTACAGACCATGAGTCATGCCAGATCACTTGCAGGACTGCAAAGTCTCATCTGCAAAATGCTAGTGCAACACATACCATTGGCTCAAGCTCCTCTCCAGTACTGGCCACCAACACAAGTCACCACAATGCACTCTTGAGGACATGCAGTAAGACCTGTTAATCCGTGGCTTTGTTGCTAGTCTTGTGCAAACTGCTTTAGTTTCAGCTGGACCAAAACCCTTGCTTGGCATCAAACAGCATGCATGTCCAGTCTGTCATTCCAATTTAGATGAGATGTAGAGAAAGGTTCTATTAGCCTAATCCAACCCCTGAATCATTCAGCTTCAGATGACAGAACTTTTTAATGCTGCTCAGAAATCTCATCCTTGGTATTTACCTGTGGATCAAGATCTTTCTCTATCAAACCATAAGAATTTGCATTCAGCAAAGAAACTGAATTCTCACTGGACAGATGAAATCCAGGAACGTGTACTGGATAAGACTGAGTGGGAAGGAGTTGTTACAGTCCCACTGTTCTTACAGACAAAGGCTGCCAGAAAGTGCCATCACAAGCCAAGCTCCAAGAATTCTCCAGGACTCAAAGGAAAGGTTCAGTATACCTGCACATCTCCCCGGTCACACCCTGTTTCTCTGACAGAAAGCTCATGTGGCAGGGAGGCAGCTCTCAGCTCATTCAGTCCTTTGGGAGGAGCTCATTTGGGAGCTCATTCAGTGTTTTGGGAGGGAACATGTTTTGCAAAATGAAGACACAATTAAGACAGATATCTAAGAACCCACTTCAAGGGTTAGTTTGCACCTCAAGCTCACCACAGTCCCACTGTGCTGTTTAGACTGCTGCATTTTCAGACCTAAAAGGACAGAAGAAAAAGTCCTTTACTGTCATCTCCCCAACCTACTTTTTCTTCGGTTGGTGCTATAAAAAACCACCACACCCACACAAATCCAACATCTGTCACAGGCAAGAGAAACAAGGAATGCCAAAAAGCCTGAGCAAATTTTATTGTGTCTTCACTTGCAAAAGGCAGCCAAGTCTCCTCTGCTGACCACAAGTGCTGTGCTATTGAATGGAGGTTACAGTATAAAAGCATTGGCTTGCTACATGCAGTTTTCCTTATGAAAGAGCTTGTATTAAGCATAAAATTAAAGCCAACCTGTATTAAAGCCTGTGCTTATCTTAGGCAATTACAAACTTTACTTTGAGTCAATGAGTCCCCAACTCAGACATTGCTTTCTGAATTGTACATGCACTGGCAGAGGAAATATATTGCCTGCAGTTCAGTTTTCAACTGCAGAGTCATACTGGGTATAATTTTCCATAAAATACATTGAATTGAGTATAAAAGCTTTTGCCTTAATAATTCATATTTATTTTTGTTCCATGCAGTATCTGTAGCGAGACCAGTATCTTAAACTTTAATACTCTCTCCAGGATTGAAGAGCTGATTAAAAACTGAAAAGACAGGAGAGTTTATTTTCCTTTTTCAGTCTCTAAACAACTCAGAAGCAGAAAAGAGATATCAATTTACTCAAAAGGCTTGGAAAAAAAACAAGCCAAGTTTCTCAGTAGAGACAGAGACACACCTGTAGACATTAGGAAAAACATGTGTTGTCTACAAGATTCATTTAGAGTCCATGTAGATAAAACCTGGAGGATTCTGAAATGAGTTTGGTCATCTCTCTGTTTCCAGATCTGTGGAATTTCTGAAAGCAGTTTTTTTCCTAAGTATCTAGCCCACAAGGGCTTAAAATGTCATAACTACTACATTTGATTATGTTTCGCATGTAATGTATTTATTGGAAATTGAAATATGATTTCATCAACATTTTTATTCAAGCCTAAGGCAAGGCAAATAGAACAATATCATCCTTCAAACACAGGATGAAATGAAACAGTTGTATAAAGCTAAAAATTCCTCCTGGCTGACAAGGGTAAGAGAAAAATTACAGAGAAAGGTTGTATACTGAACTGCAAATTAACTCTGAAGGATTATACCAACCAGTGAGGAAAAAAATCCTTTGTGAAAATACAAATAGCAACAAAAGAACTGAAATGTTTCCACTTGCACAGTTTAAAGTACTTAATCTGAAGTAGGCAATTAAAATCAGGCCACACTGATTTAAAAACCACCTAAGAACAGTAAGATGAGATCAAAACTATACCTGTAAACCAGAAAATAGTGCACAAACCACACTTCAAGAAGTAACGTGTGCATTGTGGCAGTGTGACACACACAGTGACGTCCTTACCACGCTGGATGAGTGACACATACAGGGCTCAAGAGGAGCAATCTTCATCAGTGAGGGAAACACCTGTACCTTGTCACATTTTAAAGAGCACAAACAGGAACCTGGAAACTGTGATGCTTCTGCCAAGTAACAGGCAAATAAATTCTGCCTTAGCTTCTCCTGAGCTTCTCCCTTAGCCACCCCTGAGCACAACCCTCTGCAGGCACAGTGCAGCACTCCATCTCAAACACACAGCCTGGGCACATCTGAGGAGAGCTCTGCTAAGAGAGCACCTGAGGCTTCTCTACCCAAACCACATGCATGGGACATGCAGCTGAGAAAGGGGTGAGAGAGTACCAGGTGCAGTCTAGCACCATCATATCTAAGTGATATTCAGGCTGTTAATAGGGATCTAGGATGAATTTTCAGACACCAGAACTACCTTACATAAGGGATTCATACATGGATAAAACATGTCACACCTTTCCCAGTGACTCAAACCAGCACAGACTGAGAGCAGAGAAAGAAACCCTTGTGTGATGTCACAAGGGAAGACAGGCAGAACAGTTATTCCAGACCACATCTGGATTTGTGTAGGAAAAACCTGCAAAAGCTTCTTCCTACTCATCAGTAGCTCCCAAGAGTTTTAGGCAGTGACACAGGTGCTTCTGGGAAAAAGAACCAGCATGCACATCTACACAAACCATGCAGGCACCTGTGCTCATCCTCCTTGTTGGAGTAAACTGATCCACAGAAGCCATCGACCAGCTCACTCCATAGGACTTTCACAGTACCAAGGAATTGGTTTAGCCATCGCTAACTCCTTTAGATGCCTGAAAATATTCTTCTATTTGTGTTTTTCTCTGTAAAAGCTGCTTGAATCAGAACTTGACTGTGCACGGAGTATTCATGTTCATCCACTTCCTTAGAGAATATTCTCTTCCCCCTCCAACAAAAGCCACTTCACAGCTGCTAGATGCCTTTGCAGAAGGCATGAGGGAACTATTATAGAATTCCAAACTGACTATCTTATAACCTTCCCTCTGTAAAACATTTTACCTCTGTACCAGCACTCTGACTCCTAGCCTGGTATTTGTGTGTGCCTGCACTACAGCCAGGTGCACCGTGACTGCAACACAGCCAGACCAAACTCCTATCTTCCCACGGAATTCATGGAAGATTACAAACAGCCTTCACCTGAGGCTATGAAACCCACAGGCAAAATAAAAATCTAACGCTCCCTTTCAAGCAGAGCAAGCAACACTCAGAGGGACATGATGGAGTCCAGCTCTTGAGCTAAGGATGCTTCCCATTTTAGTTACACTGTGATTCAGGTCTATTATTGTAGATACCTAAACTTTGGATTAATTTAAGGGAGTTTTACCTTGATAGATGCCAAGAGTAGAATAGTTTTAAGTAGGGTACTCATTGGCCCTAGTGAGACTCGTATTCATTTTATTAATTAATGCATATGAATACTAGGGGATTTCTGTGTTCCCAATACTGTTCCAGTGCTACTCCTCTTCGTCTCCAGCACACACAATGTCACTGCATAACAGTTGTGATGACACTGGGGGATCAACGTACCTGAATGGACAACTCTTTCTGCTCATCAAAAACAGGGTCACCATTATAATAAAGAAATTTTTATCTAGGAAGCACCCACCCTGCTTCATACACCGAGTGAATTCCTGGCCCCACTCTCTACAAAAACACTTCACCCCAGTTAAAGTAAAAAGGCTGCAAAAATAAGGCCATGAACTAAGACAAAACTGACAATTTAAAGCGAACAAAACAAACCCCAGTTATAAGCGGATAGCAAAGAAGAGGCTGAGATTTCAGTGTGGAATAGCTATCCACAGCATAGGATGTCACAGGGACAGGCCTCAGTATAACTTACAAATTGTTTGACTCAACTAATAAAAACAGTTTAGTCTGAAAAAGACCATCTGTACAAAGGGTTTGTCTAAGACTAAGTCAGTCTTAAGAACGTGAGCTAGTATCATCAGGTATACATTGCAGACAAGTATAAAGGATGCAGGAGCTATCAGTTCTACAATCAGACTGCAATATGGAACAATGATTTAAGTGTACATCTTAAGAGGAATCTCTCAACACTCACTAATTCACACAAAATCACTTACATGGTAACACATAAATAGCTTTAACACACAGTCTATGGCCCTGGACCTGCTCTGAGGGTGATAAAGGGGGCAAAAGTGATTTGCATCAGCTTTCTAACCTGTCTGCATACAGATTTACAGAGATGTAGCAGCACAAGAAAAGCTGGACATAAACTTACAGAATCAGAAAAGTTGATTACATAGCAAAGGACTATCCCAAGAACATCTCAAAGCAAACTACTGGTAACTTAACTCTACCACCAGTTTGCAATTTTACGTAAAGACTCAGAAAGTAGAGTAGATTTGGTTCAATTAACTTATCATTCATAACCACAAAGGTAAAAACTAAACAATGTTCCCTAAAGGAATGGCATATACTGGGCTAGCTGCACTGTGGCAAAAAAAATAAAAATGTTTGACCTAATTCTTCATATTGCCAGTTTTTACAGCCCTTTCAGAGCTCAGTAAATACCCTTTGCTCTTGTTCAAACATTGTGTTTTGTGCCATATTGTTCTTTGATGCATGTTTGCACTTCATCAGCTTTCATCATCATCAGCTTCTTACTGTTACTCTTTACCTGGTCATTTTGTACATACAAAATTCACAAAATTTGTCTTTTTGGATAGTACAAGTTATTGATATTTAACATATTCACTAGTGGTGTTCTCTCAAAAACTAAACACTCAGAAAAACCCCAGTATTTCACTTATTCAAACTGATGCAAACTACATGTTAGCTATGCAGAACTTTGACTTTTGGATTTTCATATTTCTGCAATGTATTCAAACATTAAATTAGTGTACGCACAAAGTGCTCTCAGGAAGTATGGCCTACAGCACTGCAGATCTGCAGTATATAAAAATATACCAGCTTGCTTTATAAACACTCTTGAGACTTTTTATAGAGTTTTCTTACATTTCTCATATTTGAAGAGAATTTGAGACTTCTCCACTACAGATTACAGAGTCTCTCAAATTGATACTAGGCTGGCCTTTAGCTGCCAAGAGAAGACCCCCCAGGTCTTTTTCGATTGTTGCTATTAGGGTTGGAAATTTTGATTCAGTTTTGCGATTCACAGGTCACTGATATTGTGCTTATTTGATATGGTTTCAACTGTTACAAAAAGCTTCATCTCTTCATCCAACACCTCATTCACATAATCTTCCTCTACTAGAGAGCTGATTCACAGTGCAAATGTTTACTTCAATAGTTCTCTGCCCTGTGACTCTCAGCTTCCTGTGACTGCTCCAGGAACTGCTCAGCTGTCATCAGCTCACAGCTGCTCCTTCCCCAGCCCCTGCTCACCTCCTGTCATCACCTCTCACCTGTAGATGCTTTCCAGCAACGGTCCCTTCCTCTGAATCAAACACAGCCTCCATTGCACTTCTCAGTTTGAATCATGCTATACTTATATTACTATTCTTATTTTCATCAAGGAGACTGACTTTCCTCTATATGCCAAACCATTAATCCAGTGTCAGTGAAGCTTTTCCCACTATTTCCAATCTTACAGCTCACATTTGGTTCACTTCTGGCTATTTGTAGCCAACTCTAATCATTTTATCTAGGTTTAGTTTCTTTTTAAAAAAATTCATGTTTTCCATAGTCTTATTATTTTGTCAATCTATTTGCTTTTGCAAGAAACAACCTACTTGTTTACTTCTTCCTCTCTTTCACCATCCCCCAGGTTTCTCCTAGAGAAAAGCAAAGTCATATTCAGTAATCTGACCCCTTTGAGATTATCAGTATTATTTTAATTACTCCTAATTTCCAGCTTGGGAAAGGGCTTTGCTCTCATTAAAAAGAACATATAATCACTGTTCAAATACAAGTTCACTGAAGAATGCTTGACTCCAGAGGAAGAAGTCTCTCCTTATATTAGCAATTTATCATCCTCCACATACTATTTCCTTGTCATATTTTCTGACGATTGCTCTCTTTGCTTCCAAAGCAAAATAGCAATTGTAGCATCTTGGTACTTCCTGAGACTTTGCTATGCAATTCTTAGGGGTGACAATGTCTAGTTTTCAGTCACTTAAAGAGTTTCTATCCAATTTGTCCCTCAACCACTTCTTAACACTCTCTGAACAACAGGCAGTGGAAAAAGCTTAAATACAGACAACAGACTCCCTGGTCAAACATGTAAGGAATTTCACATTCTAGATCACCCAGTGTCCATCCTTACCCTCAGCTAGCAAACCCAAACTCATTTCCTATTACATACCATAAAATTCATTTGCCTCCTTCACACTACAGAGCTGCACCTGCTTTTACCTTCTTGGCTACTTTGGTGTTAGAATTTCTACTTCTTCACAGCCATTAATGAGATCACAGAGCTAAAAACATAGAAGCCTGGGAATGTGCAGAACTTACTACATGTAACAAGCAAGGAATCTTACCATAGGCTTCTATGCAGGTGTAGGTATGTGCAGATTTAATACAGGAAACAGCACACAGGTACAGTATGTCACAGAGGCAAAACATGGAGTGAATTAAAAAAAAAGCAGTTATTCTCTTAGTCTGGATAAGTAGGTTTAGCTTGTCTAACAATGACTACTTACCTGTGATGAATGAGAAAGCATTCATGATACCGACAAACAAAAGCTTTAAAGGGTATTGGGCTTTGATGGATCAGCATGGCCAGTTGGGCCTCTCTTGATCAATATTCTGGTTTTGCCTATGGAATGTTTCCATTTTAACCCACTGTGTGTACCTGATGATAATCAATGCAACTTTGGTCACTCTCCTCTCCGAGGCTTGTGCCAGCCATCATTTCACAGCGGGTACCTTCCTTAATACTTGGGATAGATGTGTTCTAATGTGACTGTTACACTCTGTGCTGTAGGGCTCAGAGACAATATAAGGGCTACCTCTCAGTGATCTCACACTCTCATCCACAAAAGAAAACGCCAAACTCATTCCTTTAATTGCATGACAAAGAACAAGAGTGCATAAAGGAATTTCAAAATTTGGCAGGTACATGAACTCTCTCTATATGGATAAGAATTTGTTCCTTTATTTTCTCAAGCTTCTGACTGGCATTTCTCATCACAGCTGAGGCAGCTCTTATTTTCTTGGATCTCAACTACTCCAGGAATTCTAAAATGATGTGTTAGGTGAGAGGAAGGCAACCTTTTATTTCTTTCTCTGAACAGGCAGAACATGCTTTTATCGCTGCTGAGGCTGTTTTACTCTATAATACCTAGTCTACCCTTCTGAAAACTTCAAATACTTCTCACTTTCCAAGAAACTCCTCTGTTTGCACTGAGAACTACTGAAAATAGATTCTGCCTTAGAACAGACTGAAGCAGCCACAGTTATTTGCTACTACCTAAAATGTGGTAAGAAATAGAGAGACTGAGAAAAAATGTAATTTAAATATCTGTTTTGGAGGATGCCTGTTCAAAATATGTATCTGATCTGTAAGAAGGCCTGTGATAGAAACTACTCTTTACTTAGCCTCCCTGGCTGCAACTAAGCTCAAAGATTCCTACTGAGGTATGCAATAAACACATTTATTATAATTTGAGCCACTCGCCCCAAAATACTTGTTCCCAGCTATCATTCTATACTACTATACTGTAAACCATTTTATCTTGAGCAGAATTTCAACTCAAATAATATCTTTTATTGTTACAGGAATAGCTCCTGAAATAGACCCTTAGTTAAGGGTCCCTGACAACATAAAATGATTCTAGTCAGCTTGTAGTGGCAAAGCACCACCATGGTCTGATGATTCTCAAACACGTGTGCCAGCATGGATTAAGGTTTGTGGGGTCTTTCCCCCAGCAAATAAGTATCCACGTGAAAAAAAGCAACTATATCAACCAATAGCAATAGAAGTACAGTGGAATTGCTGTTGCAGTCAGATAGGGGGAGAATCCTAATATAAAAGTAGAAACTGGCATCACAAGGACCATATAGAAAGCTGAAGAAAACATTCTCCCATCCTAGCTAAACCCGAGGTTAGAATAGTGATTGTCTTTTGAGTCTTTATTGCCTTATCTCCAAAGCTTTCATTCCCCGTCACCTACAATTTTCTAAACCAATGCAAAAAGACAAATTACACACCTACCATCACCATTTGGATAGCCCAGAAGCACTGCAGGATAATTAACAGTTCTTCAGTTCTGGCAAAAGAAGTAGAACACACTTTATAGGACAGGGACAGCTAGGTGAAGTAATCTGCTGCTCAAGCCATAAATCTCTCTGAACTAGACAATAACTAAGAATACTACTTAAGTCTCAGAGATGCAACATCATCCACATGTACCACAGAGAGAAAAAACAGGCTTTAAACAGCTAACATGGAAAAAAACCTAAAATGGAGAAGTAAAAATGTGCAGAGTGAATATCCTGAAACCCATTCAGAAGATTAGACTCAAAACTGTGAAACTTAAGTCTGGATGAGGTACTCTGTTCACTTGCTATTTCTGAAGTCTCCTTTTCTAGCCTGTAGCAGCTGCCATGTGCCATTTCCTCAGAAATTCCTGGTCTGCCTCACTACAGAAGACAGTACATTACCAAATAAAATGGAATACTCATCAGTCAAGGAAAAGAAATAAGAAAAAATAAAGCAAGCTACCAACCAAAAGATGGTCCAGGACCTGTACCAGTAGCTCAGGCACCCATCCTATTTTTCCTAAGTTTAACTCTGAAGGAGTATATCAAAACAACAGCAACTACAGGAGGAAGAGGAGGAAGATCTTGCTGCCAGACTGAAAAATAGGAAACCCTTACATAGTTCTCCACAGACTGAACAATTTTGCAAATACCTGTAAATGAGACTGTCAGTTACTGATAGAACCATTTAGACACTCACCCAGCAGTGAAATAACATAAAACTCTTGCAAGTTCAAGGCAGAAAGACTCATATTTTTGGAATCAAACATCCAACAAAAGAGCTGCAAACAGGCTCTTGCTAAGTGTGTTACATCTCCACTTTCCCTCAGTTACAGTAGTAAGTACAGACCACAGAATATCAGTACCCATTAGCATTTTTTCTGTTTAACAAGGCTTGACAACTCTGGAGTACTGGCCATACCTAGGGAAAAGCAGCTTCCGAGAGATGCCACATGAAAGGCTTTGCCCAACAGCGAGGGCAGAACCCAGCCACAGTGGCACAGTTCCTCAAGCACCTCAAACAAACCCACAGCCTTTCCTGCCACAGCACCATGCACAAGCCAGCTGGGTCAGCCTCAGCTTTAATGTGAGGGCAACTCATGCAGCAGATCAGTTGATCTTACAAGGTTTGGACTGAGAAAAGAGAAGTAACGTAGTTGTTTTGTTTCTTAAATTACAGAAGGAATTGAAAGATATCTATAGGCTGCAAGTCCATGCTGTGTTCATTTTACACACTTTTACCTGTCACAGAGCTGTCAGTTGACATTTGTCAGGACTGACATCACAAGGCATCAAACTTTAAAGTAAATAAAAATGTCAGGGAGCTATTTTTCTCCACAGTTCTTAACTTGCCTCTAGCACAATTTTTTAAGCAATTTTATTCTGCATCACATGACTTCCAAGCAAGGCTTGCCCAGAGAGCCATCTATGTGAGTACTCATTGCTTTCTGTACAGACAAGAAAACACACTCATGGACCCATGGAGGTCAGACACAAAGCCACAAATATGCATTAAGTCAAGGTGTGAAGATAGAGGTTAAACAGATTAGTGTCTGTTCTAACAACCTTGATCAAAACCACACCAGATTCATGCTGAATCACATGGATTTCCCCCCCACCACCACCACTTTAGTGAAAAAGATCAGAAAGATCTTTCAGCCAGGAGGGGTTTTAGAATATCTGTGAGAAGTCCCAACAAGTTTGAAAGTTTATATCCAATTTTTCAAAGCCTAGATCACAGAAACTAACCAGGCAAGTAGCGAACACCTATATGTGTGGGAGGATTTGTATACACAGAAAAATCCTTTCACCAGGAAACAAATTACTCGTTAGTCTCACCAGACAAGTGTGCCAGGGAGATTCCATCCTTATTCTGGAAAACTTCTACTCAATGTAGCTCAATGCTGGATGCCTCTATGGGGACAAAAGCTATCTTTTGTAAGCCTAAGACTAAAACAAACCTGGAGGAAGGGCACTGAACAGCTACAGGATAGAGATCAAAACGAATGTTTTGCTAAATATATGTAGATTGAATTGAATTTGGGTTCATAAGTGTTGTTTATATGAAAACCAGATATCTCTTATTAAAGAAACCCAGTTGTAACCATCCCTAAATGTTACTGTCTAGGAAACATCTATACACCTCAGAAATGAAAAAGCAGTAATTATACAATATCAACTAGTCACTTTTAGATGCAAAATCGATCCAGGAGCAGCTTTGTTTGAACACTCCATCAGCTTTACAGAAAAGCTTTTAGCACACTTACATTCTGCCTGGGGCCACCTCCATTTGTAAGACAGGAAGTGTCCCCAGTCACATCTGATGGATGACAGACACCTTATCTCTGCTGGTACCTGGTGTTACAGCTTGGAACAGCAGCATTCAGACTGCCCTACACAAACACAATCTCCCCTTGAGTCAACACTCACCAGTGATTCTGCAAAACAGTGCCCTGATAGCTGCTAGTTAATCATTGTACAATGCAAAATCCATTTCTGCTGCAAGCTGGTTTTGAGATTTCATAAAGGAAATATGAATTGGCTTACAAAAACTTACTGAAAGTGAACAAAAACAGTGGAAGCAGCAACAAAAATAGAATCTATTCCCCAAGGCAAGCAGTGGATGGCTAGAAAGTAGAAAGGAAGGAAGGAAGAGTGACTTCTCACCCCTCTTCATTGCTTCCCAAGAAACTCTACTCTTTACCCAACACACAAGTTCCTAAACTGAATCTATCCAACCTAGGGATAGAAACTGTGACTGATGATTCCAAATGATTGCCAAAGCTTCAACTGCAACCTTGCAGCACGTTCAGAGGCCAAGACAGCAAACTGCAATCAGAATCACTGCTTCATCAACAGAATTACAGTGAAATTGTAGTAACAACTAAGCGCAAAGAAAATTACTCTTTCCTGGGATCTGCTATCCAGTCTTCTGAACTAGAAAGTACAGGTTTTAACCTAGCAGCAGGAAGATTCAGACACAGAAAGAGTATCAGAAATCCAGCTTTTCACATAGTCTGGGCAAAAACCCACCACTTTTCTGGCATTCTATGGAAAAAGGTGAAGTCAGCTTTACTCACAGGAGATACAAATGTATGATTTACTAGAATGCAGACCCCAAAGAGCAAAGAATAATGCATTTCAAATCTTTAAGGAATTGAAGTATAAGGTGTTTGCCTGTCAAAAAAAAAAAAAAAAAAGCCCAAAGCACCTGACACCCAATAAGCTACAAATTTTAATTCTCGTTTTACTGTAGCAAGCATTCTGTGCTACTACTATTCACCAGCTGTGCCCTGGGGGCACTTACTGCAGGTCACAGTTCTAACCGAACAGCTGATGTGAGAAGGAAAACCAACACATCCCTGTGCAAACCTACAGCTCTTTAAAATTCTTAAAACATTCTGCTGTGTTAAAGTACTGTGCAATTTCACTGCAATTGTCACAAGTTGTGTCTCATTCAGAAACTGGTGACAAGTTCTGCCCAAATATGAGACTTGGAATTGAGAAAAGGAAAACCTCAAGCATTACTGTCTCTCCTGGGTGTCAAATTATTTAAAAACAAAATAAGCAGAACAAACAGCAAAGCTTCTGATCAAGGTTGAAATACTTAGGGAAGTTAATATATAAAGTATAAATTATTGTGTTAATTTACAGTGCACAAAGTTACTGTACACACAGGTTCTGCATAGACAGTCTTAAGTTTACACTGACAGTAAAATGATATACTTCACATTAGGTGAGACCAAATGAGGCCTCTGTACTTCACGGGTAATAAATGAACACATGTAGACGTCTAACAGCTATGCTAGAACACCCAGGTTAATGCTAAGCTTCTTACCTGATCTTCTTCTTCATCCTCTTCATCTTCTGCCAGCCGCTGCCTGCCCACTTCATACAGCCTGCACACCGTGTCCATGTTCATGGCATCCATGCTGCCTTGGTTCTGGAGAGGAGATGCCCACACAGCAGTTAGGCCCAGGAATTAAGCTCAGCATTCAGAATCAATGCTGTATCTGATCTCAATCATAGAAACACCACCAAAATCCTTCCCTCCCATTTACTAGCAGCAGTACAATCAGCACTGTAAATGAGTCTTTCTGGTCTCAAGGACCAGCCCAAGAGTACCTAAATATTTTTCTGCTTCTGTCATCCACAAGTTACAGGCTTACTAGCAGAATTAACAAAACCTTTATTGGATCCTTAACAAGCTTTGGGTTAGTTCTCACTCACTGCACACAACTTCCTTTCAGATCTGCCTCCCTGTCCTATCCCAGAACCACAGGAATTGAGAGGATGCTACCAGCTGTCATACGCAAGAGATCCAGAAGACAAGCAGTGATATCCCAAGCAACCACATGTCCTGAAATAATGTTTCCAAATGACTCCCATAAAAGAAATTTTTCTTAGTCTCACAACCTTGACAACTCCAATTTCAGTAGTTAAACATGAAGGTTTCCCTGCTACAAATTCTTGACTCACTTTTTTTTGGTCTGTAAAGTTCAGTGGTTCAGAGTATGAAGCTGATGTGATTTTAAATTAGTTACTATATGTACATAGTCAGCATTCAAAAAATTGGGTACTGACAACATAATACTGGGCAAAGAACTGGACCTCTAACAAACCAGAAGTTGTGCTCGTTAATTTTTGCATCAGATCCTTAGCTTCTGGGACTTTGCTAGGAAGACAAATGTAAAAGGAATAATAAAAGTAATTCATAGAAAAGCCCCCAGAAGATTGCACTTCCCAGTTATTCAGTACAGTGCACATTTTAATGTACAAGAATGGGAAATTATTGCTATAAATAGGAAAAAATGCATTTCTTTCTATGCTTATGAGAATAAATATTTTAAATTGGGAAGAGTGTTTTGAAGTTGAAGGAATGAGAGGCAGCAATACAAGACTGCAATTGGTGGAGAACAAAAAAACTAATGGCATCTTTACCATCATCAAAACACCAGCGCCGCTTAGGACATGAATTCAAAAATATGAACTGCAAAAATAAAACCCCAACATTGCACTCAAACCACAGCTACAGAGACCAGAGTTTATTCTTAGCTGCTTTACCTCAATGACAGCCAGATAGCAGTCCTTGCTGTCTGTGCACAGGTCAAAGATATTCCTCTTTACATCAATGGTAGCTGGAAAACATCACAAAAACTCAGTGGTTAACTGCATGTTAACTTGATGTTCACTGAAAAATAGTGTATCAACACAGATAACAATCTTGGGACAAGAAACAACAGCTGAAACAAAAGTGAAATGAACATTTGTAATTAATTCAACCTGTAATAAAGAATAGAAATGTTGGAGGCCATTGTAAAAAACAGCCATGCCAGATCTCAACCTGCTCTGCACAGTGCCTCCTCCCTTGATAATACATTTATTGGCTCCTCCAAGCACAGTAAAAACAGATACTCTTTCAGGATAGGTGGCAACCAAGGGACTGAGTTGTAACCCATGTCTCCTTTGAGTAGCAAAAGCCACATTTGTTTATGTCTACAGCAGCAATTAGCTTAGCTCCAGGAGCTGAGAAAAACCCAAAGGCCCATCCTGAAATGAGACCAATGTTATCCTGGCCAAATGACCTGCTATCTCAGATTATGGCTTACTTGGAAAGAAGAAAGGAAAATAAAGCCAGAACTGCTGAACAGCAGCAAGTAAGGCAATTACACATTGAATAGGATATGATAATTGAAATTATTTTGGTGCTAAATCCAACTCTTGTGCTTCACTGAGAACAGGTCACGGCAGAGTTTGCTTTCTTCTCTCCTTTGCATGTGTGAGAAGCCAATGTTACTAAGAAGAACTTTCAGTAAACCTTCAAACCTCCAGATCAAGCTATTTGTTCCTCTCACTCTTACCTATAGGTTTATAATCAGTTGCATTAAATGTCCTGAAAGAAGAGCCAAAGGGACTTCTCATTCTCTCCTCCAGAAGGTCATCCTCATCATCTGCCTGCAACATAGCTGATACAAGGAAAGATTATTTCACAAATTCACCCTCCATTCATCACTCATTAATCAACTTAATATCAAATCAGATTCTGACATCAGTTTTCTTTATATTTAACAGCTTTGCAAGATCCATTTATCGGCTCTTCCAAAGCTGCCTTTATTATACTGCCTATCATCAAAACTTAATGCAGAGGACAAAATTATTTTCTCAAGCCTCATCAGATTTGCCACTATACAACAGGTTGATTTTTTAGTCTCTCAAATTAGTTGCGATATTGCTGATGTTACAGAAAACTCTCTTTGTCAGCAATATATGCAGCATGAACAACCTGAAGAAAATCTAGTTCACACATTCCAGTAAGGCCTGGACTTAGACTGACTCAAGTTCCAATTTCACTGAACATCTACTTATCTCAAACAAGAGGTGACCAAGGAGAGTGATTAAGCCTAAGCAGTCCTACCTCCATACATCACTGTGCCAGTATAGTTGAAGACCACACGACACTGATCCAGTGCAGGTACTGTGTGTAACAAATGGAAAGTTCGGAGGTCCCACTGAAAGAACTCAAGCTAAGGACAACAAACAGTTGAATGTTTCCAAATCCTTTTCAATGCAGCAGCAAAGAACTGATTAATGGTGTTCAAGACATTGCCACTCTCTTGCAAATGTGATGGAACCAGAGTTGGATTCTAGCACTACAGTTCCCTTCCATGTGTTCAAAATTAAAAAGCTCTTTCAAGAGCTGATTACTCAAAATGTCATTCCCAGTCATGAGATGTTACTGCAGTAGCTGCAAGGCTGGTAAAGGATGGAAAGAGAGTAGAAATACCATGGAGCACATCAGAAAAGAAAATCTCTTGCTCTCTCTCTGTGTTAAGTATTTCCTCCAGGCTATATTATAGGCAGAATCTAGATTTAGATTAGGTCCTGTCTGACAGTCCCTAATTTCTTGATTCACATATGAAAACTCTTGTTACCACACATAAGGTGTAACAAACACCATTAATACAACTTCTGCAAACAGCTACTTCTCTATCCATGTCAATTCCTTGGGTCCCAGCATGGCAGTTACCACAGTGGCCAAAGGATACAATTTCAGTGTTGACTATGACCTCCAGCCCATTGGGATGGAAAACACCACTGATAGTCATGTTGAATTTGTCAAACTTGTGGATGGCTTGTGCTGATCTGACATCCCAGAGGACACCATCATTTAGGACAAGGTCATCAGTGGGGTTAAAGGTGGCACAATTCTTCTTATAGTTGTTGGCAAGATCTGGGTTAAACAGAGTCAATAGCTTGTTGCCAGTCTGAATATCATAGATCTTTTAGATTAAAAAAGAAAAAGAAAGATTAGTCACAATTTGCAGTATATCTGTGCCAAAGATCACCCCATATTACCCCTTCTATGCTGCTTCCAGAATCACCCCATGCTCCATTTCATGTGAGAGCATTCCATAAATCATCTTCCTTCCAGTCCCTTAACAGTTTTTCACAGCTGGAACCAAGTCTCACAACAGGTTTTGGCCAGTACTCAGCTTACTGCAGGCTCACTGATAGGTTTCACTCCAATCAGGATGAGTTCCAAAGAAACTAACCCCACTATGAGGAGTGGAATGTGAAGCCGCAGTCACAAGGTACCACTTAGCCAGCAACTGCCTCAGAAATGGAATTGCTTTCAGAGCAGATAGTATTTACAAACATGAAGACTCCAAAGCATACAGTGAGGGGAAAAAAAACAAACTGCAGAAAAGGAGTTAAAACTCCTGGCATCTACACAGAAAGGCAACTTTGAGCTTTGTCACAACAAACTGTTGGAATATAAAAAGGGCTTTAACTAATACAAAGGGTTATCTCCTCAGATAAATTTGGTCTGTAACATCCCTCAGAGCCTAGCTCCTGTTCAAACTTAGAGGAAAATATTCTCTAGCACACAAAAACAAACCTGTTTACCAGATAAACACAATACACAAACTGATCTGACTTCCAGCTAAATCCAAGGTAAAAACTGGGCAGGAATGAAAAGTTTACTTAAACAAATGAGAACAATACATAAACTTATAAATAATTTGATTTTTTAATGCAAATACTCTTTCAAGAGATGGTGCCTATAGCAAATGCAAAGTAGCACTGAAGAAACAGAACCCTCTGCAGCCTGTCTGTCCAATTTGCAGGTATTCACACAAAACACTACAACATCATTCTCTGAAAATAGAGTGGTAAAATTAAATTACCCAAAAGCAAGCTGAAAATTTGGGGGGGCCCAGTTGGGTAATAAAAGCCCCTGGGGGTTCTTCAGGGTCATTTCCACAGCTGTTGACTGAGCAACACTTTACAGTGGAAAAATACTGAAAAATAAAGCAAAGCAAGCAACTTCAGAGTGGGGGGAAAAAAAAATCCTGCACAACCTCTCTCAGACAAACACAAAGCTAATTCTACAATTGCCCAGAATACTAACCACAGAGGCAACACATCCACACTGTTTGTGCTACAGCTGCTTTGGGATGGTCAAGTTTGTACTCTCAGACACAGGGAGAAGTTATTTGATGCTTTCAGAGCTTTTGTCTGAAGCTGCTTAGCTCACCAGCTACACAAAGCATCACAGCACCCACAGCAGTTAATTATCATCCTATGGAGAATTATATTCCTGTCACAGCCTCACAACCATGAGGCTTCCTGGTACTTACGTGTGCAATGTCCCCCTTTGTGCCAATGACCCTATCCTGAGAGTGTTTGCTGAACTCCACATAGTGGTCATCAGGGAAGGAATGCCTGGAGATAGAGTCAGTAAAGAAGTCAAGGAACTGCAGATTCAAACCATCTGCATGAACCAAACACAACCCCAACACAGGTTTCAACAACAGAGAAAAATAAAGATGTAGAAAACACCCTCCCTCGTCACTGACCACGACACACTACAAGGCTGAAACGCTCCACTAGCATTTGCAGGAAAATCTCTATTCCAGACAGAGCCTTTACAGCAGACCAGTGACAAAACCACAAATAGCAAATTCATAGACTTGCCATCAACAATGCCTGCCATAAACATAACATTGTTTAGAGGAGTGAGCAATGAATGGCATAATGAACATTCAGACACACATACAGGTCTAAGGCACCTTAAACCTCTCATCTGAAGAATGGCCTCTAGCTGACCCCAAGCAGCTCGCACCAAAACAGTTGCTTACAACTAAGGTAGACAACAGTCAAACCTTTTAAAAATGAACAGCCTTCCACCCATTTTTTATGGGAAGCAACAACTGTACATACTGAAATAAATTTTAAATAGCTTTAACCAGGTCTGAAATTTTCACTATGCAAATCACCACGCTAATCAAATTCTGTATATGGCTACAGAAAGACTGCCAAGTTAATTTACAGACATGAAAGTAAAAATACAAACATATTTCTTTGCATTCAGGAACAACAGTGGTTTTACTTTTACTGATCTTGCATTAAACAGGACTATGAGTAGTTAGAATTTACTCTGTCTTTACCTAATAGGGAAGATACCAACACAAGAAAAGGAACACATTTTACTTTACACAAGAGACAGTGTGAGATCTGTGCTGTGCTGTTTTTCAGAGTTTCTTCTAAAGGTCTCTGCCTATATCATGGTCCTTCTAACTGCAGCATAGCCCACAGCTGATTCAGAATACACCTACTTCATGTCAAAGACAGACTTCATTCCCCACAATGCAGACAGAGGTTGGCTCCACGTAGCAGATGTCAGCAACAAAGATCCATCCTGTATTTCCAGATTGGAGTGGAGGGGGAGAAAGGGGAAAGAATACCAGGGAAAACAGAGGTTATCATTTTACCTGTACATTTTTAATTTACACTTACAAGTTATATTTAGGAATTATAGCAGATTTTGTGCTTAAAAACTACTCCTATGAGGACAAATTCTAGGTATCTAATACTATGTATAGTATAAAGAGCCCTCAGCAGACAGAAAAATGCTACAGAAAGCAATGGAAACAATTTGTGATGCTAGCAGCAGATAAACTTGGGATAATCCATGACTGAATTTGAATTAATCACTCCCTGTGACTGGAGTCCATTCTGCTTGTAAATCAGTTACCTTTTATTCCTTCCTAGAATCATCCCCAAAAAGACTTCTTTCTCCAGCAAAGGAAGATTATATAAACTCTGATATCTTATCTCACACTTATCTTAAATACATAGTCAGTTTAAGCATTTTTCCACTTGCAGACATATATGTTAATTTCTTATGAAGATACACAGCCACTGTGTATCCTCTCTATTATCTTGAGAAGAAAAAAAACGTAATTATAGAACTCACAAGAGAGCGAGCGAGCAAGAGCGTGTGCAGCTATTAATCGTACCTTAATGGCAGGCCTTGCAAGTTAGCCTGTGGGTGCACTTTAGACATACATATCCAGACAACCCCAAAACATACCAGAACTTAGGCAATGAGAACTTCTATAAATCAGAAAAGGTCTATGACTCCTTACCCTGGATGGCTCAAGGTGCGTGATGGCAGAGTTATGGCAGTTGTAACTGGCCTCTTCCTGTCCACTGAACACGTTATACAGTTTCAACTGCCCCGTGCAAGTACCCAGCATTAGGAATCGTTCTCTTGCAGAAAATGCACAACAGGTAAAGCCACTCTCATCCTCGTTTGCTTCCCTGAACACAGAAATTGGACGGAACCTGGAAAAGATAAAAACACATGGGTCACCAAAAAGGGAGAAGCAAAACTGAACTGCTGACTGATTATATTAAATCCAGCCCTTAAAAATCACGTAGGTACAAGTTACAGCTTTGTTCTAGAGCAAGCTAAATGTCAATTGTAAGACTACTGCTCACGTGCACGTTACAACAGAGCCTGCAACCTTTCACGGTTTGTTTTGCATTATTTAGTACCTAAAGCACATCATTAAGCACTTGGAGACCATCTTCAAAGTTGGACTGATGGAAAACTTGTCGTGTCATCACCTGAATAAGGACAGACAGCTAAGCAGAAAAATTTCTAACAGTTCTGAAGCAGTCAACACAAGACGACATGTCACATCAGCCAAACAACCTCCTAACTTCTCAAGGTGATACTGGTTTTACTGTGAAGATGCTTTCAAGAATATGTCATCTTTATTTTTATAAAGTTTGAATCATTTTCCAGTTTAACCTCAGTAAAGAAAGTCCACAAAGGCAACTTGTGGTGCTGCAGATTCAGCTGCAAGAGCAAAACATGGATTCCATTGTCCTGCATGTGTCAGCCAACTATCCTCATGGCTGTGAGGCTACATCCTCACGGCTACACTCTGATGGAAAACTGGTGTTACATGCTTACCTTCCAAAGGAGAAGGAGCTGTGAGCTTCATTACTCAATGCTGCTAATGAATCAACATGATAGTGAAAATAAAGTGTGCTTTATGTACTAAGGACAAGACAAACAGAATGACCTCTAAAAATGCCTTACAAGGCTCTCACACTGTCACTGCAAATAAAACCATTTTTCTCTCCAAGGACACCCACTGTGGGACTGCACAGCCTGAATCCAAGTAAGGCATTATGGCACAGGGTACATCCTGAGAGGGATCATGAAACATTTTTCTTCCTTACCTGCTAAATATAAGATGTCTATCAAAGCAGCCACCGTCCACCCCTCCGTACTTCGGAAAGGCTGCCCTGCGGGTCAGCCGTGAGGTAAAGTTAGTCGGCGCCTGGCGCCTCTGTTTTGGCTCAGGACACTGGTGGGGAGTAAAGAGAGAGAAAGGGGGACAGGTGGCAACAGGGTTCTTGCAGCGGGCATGCTGCTCCCTAAGGTACTCTGTGATTATACTGTCCAGCGTGGGTGGGGAAGGAAGGTGTCTGTCCAGCTGCTTTTTGATAGCTGGGCTCTGGCTGTAGGCGCCATGGTCCGATTTTTGTCGCAACACTCTGATTTTTCTGCCGTTGCAGGGAGACGGCCTCTCCCTGACAAAGCTAATCCTGCCAATCAGAGGAGAGTTGCTGGCATAAGAAGGGCCTGGAAGGGCAAGTGGACCTTGGGATGCAGATGGCCTTGCCTGAGCGTGGACAGAGGTGGCAGTGGAACCTACAGCAGTGTGGGTACTCAAACGGGCTGAGATGCCGTTAGCTATGCGAGGAGTGCGAGGCAGAGTCACAGGAGAGCCGCAACAGAACAGGGGTGAGATGAGTGAGATGCTGCAGTCATGGGCAGGTCAGCCTCTTTTGTCAGGACAGATGCAGTTTCTCCCAGGCCCTTAGAGATGAGATGGTTCCGAATCAGCAGCAGCAGCTCCTTCTCAGGAAATGTGATCCTTGACTGGGCCACCACATCTGCCTTCTGCAGCCGAGCCAGGGAGACGTCCGTGCCGATGAGCAGCGGCTTCCCCGAGACACGCTCTATCAGCTCTGCAGCATACTTGCAGAACTTCACGTGCTCACTGCGCTTGTCCTGGAGCACAGGCTCCTTCATCAGCTGCTGAATCTGACAGCTGCTGAAGAGGGGAA
>NW_008650344.1:32383-32977 GCF_000695815.1 Acanthisitta chloris
CCGGACGGTACTGCTGCGCGACAGCCCCACCAAGGCTTTGCAGGCTAACGCTCGGATCTGGTCTGCATCAGTGATCGGCATCTTTATAGACAGCAACGACAGCAGCACTTTGATGCCATTGTTGGACTGCACCACATTCCACATCTTGGCTAATGTGTGCTCACTGCTTTTGGGGGCCTGAGGAAGCTTTCTCCGAGGAGTTCCAGAAATGAATTTGCCGATACTGGAGATCCGATTGTCTGGGCCACACACACAATTGATGATGATCTGAAGGGCTGATTTCTGAATCTCAGCATCATGGATGAAAAATTCACCCTCAGCAACTCCAAGGATGATACTAATACCTAGTAAGGGAAAGAAATAGTTTCTTTAGTACTCTAAAATGTATCTGACACAGTGGATCAGACAAGTAAGGGAGTCTCCCAATGAATTTCAAGAAAATTGGTCACCCTCTTCACTCTGGAAATTTCTGCTAACTTGTCTAAGACATATTTGTCTACTTCCCTGGGAAAATGTTTTCCTGCACTGCTGCTCCTCTACTTCATCATCAGTAGGTAAAGTGTCAGTCTTACAGAGGTGGTGATCAGGCATGGC
>NW_008650344.1:33021-57135 GCF_000695815.1 Acanthisitta chloris
ATGCTCTGATTCTTACTGCAGAGAGCAACTTTCTTGTTTAAACACTAACAAAGAACAGAGGAAGGAAAGGGACCATGTTATCAAGGGAGGAAAATATATCATATCAGAACTTTCAGAAGAGTCAGGCAAAAATGAAAATTTGGGTTTGTTTTTTGGTCTGCTTCAGAGTATCAAAACCCTCACAGAATTGGTGTTTCATATACAGAAAAGTTTTGTGCAAAAGAAATTGTCTTTTCCCTGTACCCAGTACTCTGCCTGCCTTTTTCTTTTCTTAAAAAACAAAGTCAGGCCCCAGTTAATGCGTAAGCCTTGGATCTGATCCAGGCACATTTCTCTCATTTGCATGCTGAACTTGCAGGTAGCCAGTTAGAGCATAACTCACACAGCAATAATTGTTCCTCTCCCTTACTCTCAGATGCCATATCCGCAGGAGACCTAAAATTCTGGGAAGCTAAGGAGACCTAATAGTCCCATTACAAAAGTATATTTGCCTCCACCTGTATTTAATGTGCTCTTGAAAACAAGCGCAACAGAAAGACCTGCCTCCAAATTTGTAACCCAAGCACCGTGCTAATCATGACACAATTTTAACCACAGTCCACTCTCCCATTTATTTGCATCCTTGACAGTAACTCTGAATACATGAATTAGTTTAACCCTTGTCTCACTGTAGGTGAGAAACAGTCAGCTAAAATCCTTGTAGCAGAAGACAACTGATAAATCTCTAAGTCATCAGGACAATATTCAGCCAGCTTACCCACAGTGGAAACAGTAGATCCAGCTTCATCTAACACATCCACAGGTTCTGCCAGTTGCAACTGGATTTTAGGAACCACAGTCAAGATGGCCAGTACATCCAAAGCATACCGTACGGTGTCGTTCCTGGAAGACAACCACAGAAGAACTTCATAAAGGTGTATGCACAGAGCTGTTTCAGTAACATAAAACAGTATTCGATCTACTCTGCTCCAATGAATGAAATTAAGCCAGTAACGTCTGCTGTATTTGATGGTGCCTTTTGACTTTAGAATGTTCCACTCTGAAAGGGCTGGTCCCCACAGAAGGCAGGGCTCACATGCACACCACTGCCTGCAGTCTGCCAGCATTTACCACGCACTGCCTACAGGCTCCTAAAAACACTCATTTTGTATTTATAAGAATAAGAGTGTTAAGACTTATCCACAAAAATGTTATAAATAAACTTTTAAATCTAATCTAACTCTACATCTTAGTTGGGAAACACTACTGTCAAAAATACTGTCACCAGTCAACTAGAAAGGAGGTTTTTCTGAAGTCAAAACTGTTTAGCAGTGAAACAGACAACTGTGATAGGGAAAAAGGCACCAACTTAGGCTCCAGTTTAAGAGAGACAGAGGAGTGAGGAAGATGAAAAGAGCTGTTCAGCAAGAGGCAGAAGAGCAGAACAATGGAAGAAAAGGGGGGGGGAAGGCCTGCAAGCTGTTTGGAAAGGTAGGAGTTAACTCAGGTAGCAATTAGGAACCAGCTATAGAAGGTAAGAAACAGGAGAACAGAAACTACCCAGGAGAGTGAAACCTGAGAGAGAGAAGGGGTGAAGGTGGGGGAGCAGGAATTGCAGAAACAAAACAGATTTCAAAGGCTTTCAAGCTAAGTTAGGCAAGCAACTCCTGTAGGCAGCCAAAATAAGGAGGAGGTAGTCCTGGTGATAAGAATACTGCTGATGACAACTAGGTACAGGAGACAGTGAGTCACCAATGAGCATATCCTAGAAACGACTAAGCTTCACTCTGGGGAGCAAGTGGTCATTAGGATAGACAGAGGCTGCAACTTTGCACCCATCTTCCTCCTGAACTGGGGACAGGATCCTAACAGTATTCTATCAGAGCCTGGTGGCAGTTCCCTGTCTTTTGTAACAGGAAGGATGCTGCAGACTTTTTGGGGGTAAGAAGGTGGGGGTAACAGATGCCACAGAAAGGTAACAACATCACGGTGTCCCCACAGTTTGCCTGTGACCAAGACGAGGGAGGAATGTAAAGATAAGGTAAGTGTGAGGTAAACTTCACGTTAGTAGAGAGGATTAACAGCTGAGGTGCATCATCTAGGGACAGGAACCTGAGCAATGCACATAATATTCAGCCTCTTTCCTCTCTCCAATACCAGCTGTTGCATATTCACACAACTTCTTTGTACGGTTATATCTGGCTCAGTAAACTTCAAGTACCAACAAATCAACTGTTGTTGATACACAGTGACTTCTCTAGAGACAACTAAACCTACTGCATACAAACAGACACCCCACCGCATTCCAGGATTAAGATAGGCTAGAAAATGTTGCAAGTTGAGAGTGAAATCAAGGCTAGAAAATGTTGTAAGTTGAGGGTGAAATCAAGACCTCTCTCTAATAAAAAGGCAAACAAATTTTGAAGCGATAGAAGTGGCCCAGAACTGTGATTAAGCACTATTATGATGCTGCTTTCTCAGAAATCAAAGGGCTGAGGCATTTTTGCTCTTCAGAAATCTCTTGACATCCCTCTCTCTACCTCAAAGTTTTTTTGTGCCTCAAAATTTTAGTCCTGCTTTCTATGGCCTTAACTTTCATAAGCACACGTAGTCACAGCACAAGCACTAACAAGTATGTGCCTGTTTTAAATGCTATTGGGGTAGGAAATCCAGAAATGTAATGTCCCACCCAAGAGTCACAATTTGCTGCACTCACATACAGCACTACAGCAAACAGCTCACCTTGCATAGTATGTCTTCCAGTTGCAGGCTATTGAAATGAGCTGAAGCATGAGCTGGACACAAGACAACTTGAGAAAAACCTCTGCTGGCTCCCAGTAGAGCTGTGCTGGGCCATACTCAATCAGGAACTCCATCATCTCCACAATCTGCTCATGAGTATAGGAGCAAGCCTGCAGGAAAGGGACAGCAACAGACCACAAGGCTTACAAACCTGCACATCAAATCCCCCACTGCTGGGATTTAACTGAGAACTGCCTCTATAAGATTAGACTACCACTGTTTTTTGCAGATTAAGTATTTACTTTCTGTTTCATTCCTCACTTATAAAAGAATACAAGTGTCACTATAGTATACAATAATAAGCTTAAGGATAATATCCTTTAAGTTTCTTTACAGTCTTAGAAAGCTTAGGCCAATTTAAGAAAAGTTACATTAAATTAAAATTCTACTCTGCTTTTAAGATACTAATCTAGTAGTTACTACACTGTCATTCAAAATACATTTCTGCTTAAGTGTTGAAAAAGGTTGCTAAAAATATTCAGTTACAGTTTCTAAGTTCAGACTACAAAACATACTGAAGAAAAAAAGGAAATTCCCAACAAGCTTGCCTTTCAATAGTTTTTTTCATTACACAAGAAGCTTACACACATTTCTTCAGTTACTGAAAATGAGTGATTTTTGCAGAAACACACACTTATATTTTCTTATTTCAGTTCTTCTAGAAAACCATCATAAATTATACCAGAAACCACAGGTGAAAAAAAATCCAAAAACCCTTTATAGGGAGAAATCAGGAAAAAAACAAATCAAGGCAACACCAGGATCTCCTAAGTAACTTCCAAAAACTATGGTGTCCAAAAGACACATTTCAGTTATCATTATCAAACATATTTCCAAGTTTTTCAACATTATGCACCTCTCCACACACACAGATTTTGTCCTTTCAGAGTTTCAAAGCTTAGAAAACTCCAAAAAATATCAAAAATAACCTGCCTTGAAGTTTCTGAGATGGAAAGGGAACCACAGCAAATGAGCAGGAACCTTAATCAAATGTCATTCAGATGAACCTCAAGGGCTGTTCTGCATTTTCCTACTGCAGCGTCATTCCACAAGACAGGAAAAAAGTACAAATAAAGCAATCCCTAACCCTATAAACCACACACTGCCTAGCCATTCCATTGGCTTCAGAGGACATCCACACATGTCTGCATTGGATTTGCTTGAAAAATGCAAGGACCATGTTAAAAGCTTGCAACATGCCACTCACCTTGTAGGGAGGCTGTGGATGGACCAGAACCCCACCCTCGGTGCGCTGCAGCGACTGCTTCACCTGCTCCAGTTTGATGGCAAGGTGAGCCTCAAAGTACCTGCGCAAGGCCATGCAGGTGTGTTTCCCAGTCTGGCGACTGGCAAATATCTCATCATCGCTCAGGAGGGCTCCTTGGTCTTCCAGGTTTAATATCTCCAGAGTGCTTATCTTCAGAAAGAGGTTGGGTGGGGGGGAAAAGTTTCCTCAGTTCACTCTTCAGTGCCAAAAGAAACCAACTACAACTCTCAGCTGCACTTGTACTAAGCCCAAACACACTGACTTTGCTGCACAGGCCATACAAGCACACTGAGAGCTGACAAAGGCTGTCTGAACAGAAAAGGGTATCTGTGTGGGTAAATACTGAGTCTAAAATGAACTGTTCCCCCTCCTTCACTCCTCATGAAGAGAGAAACCCAAAACTTACATCAGTATGGGTCTGGAGGCAGTGCTGTGTCCAGGAATATTAGGCACTATTATGGCACAAAAGCATGTGTTTACACCCTGCAGTGCTGATGTTCCTGAGAAACACAACCCAAGGTAGCAGGAGCACAGCAACACCCTGCAGACATTCCAGCTTTGGTATGTAAACAGGATAATTTTGTGCTCCTAAGGTACCATGGTTACTACAGCACACACAGAGTTGTACCTCTCCTGGAGCAAGGCTGGATTCATTCACATCCAAAAGGAAGCATAGCAATACTGCATATGTGTATGGAATGCTGAGGAACATTTGGACTGTCACTAAGGCACCACTGTTTGAGTAAGTACTTTTGAGTAAGTACTGCTTAACCTAGCAGTCACACCAAACAGCTCTCAAAGGGCAGCAATTTTCTAGACAATAATCATAATAAAAATAATGAATATAAAGGGATTCACACACATGTCACTTAGAAATCTCTCTCTCATCGCACCTGTCCATCTCTTGGGAACTGAAGAGGAAAAATCCCAAGCAAAACTGAACAAAACAACAGAACTCTCCACAGCTGCACTGCAAAAGGTGCAAAACCTGACACTAAAACCATGTTCCCTACAAAACCCCACAGCCTTACCAGGTTAACCAGGCGTCGGAGACCGTCGTGCCTGTCAAAGAGCTCCAAGACAGCACGGAAGGAGAAGCAAATGGAGAAGAACATGGTAGCATGGCAACAGCCCGAGGCATGGGAGCACTCCATCAGCCATAAGGTGTAGTTCACTACATCTGAAAGCACATTGTGGGGGTGCATGCATACCTACAAAGCAAAAGAACATTCTTGAGAAGGACTTCAGACAGACTGCTGAAGAGAATTTGTCCAAGGAGAATGAGGGCTCTTTGAGAAGCAAACAGGACAAATATCAGTCATTCCCAGCTTGACTTGGGGCATAAGAGACATGAAATAAAAAGTCCCATTACCAGTCCAGTCAAAAATAACCAAACCCTGAGAGACTAACAAAGGCTGATTTGGCAATCTAGGACTAGCATTTGGTCCATTCCCAAAGCTAAACACAGTAAATACAGAAGCCTTAGTGCAGTATAATTCCAGAGAATCCTTCTCCATACCTTTTCAAGCTATCCAAAGAATGATTTGCTAGAGGCAGAGAAATAAGAGAAGCTTCCACTGAAGAAAGAAATATTCCTCTCAGTGTAACAGTACCAAAAGCTATATTGAGGCCCTAGCAACCTCAGGCAGCACTGCAGCCTCAGAGAATTGCAAGGACCATCGAATGCAAGTCTAATGCCTGACTTTGTCCGGAAAAGGACAACTGAGCTGGTCTTTTCCTGTTCTCAGACCCTGCCTCTGAGATGTGCAGACCATGTGCTCAAAACTGCACTTTTGCATATGCCTGTTAGCTTCTGATGATGAGGAACTTGGAACCCTCTGCTAGGGTCAGTGCCAGGAGGAGCAGCACAGATCTGAAGTGTTGGCACCAGTTCTGTGCTATATGCCAAGTTTGCACTTTTCCATCTCTTCTCTGTTGGTACTGGACATGCTCAGAGAATACAGCTTGAGACCTGAGTCCATGCTTGGCATGGACTTTGTGACAAGGGACTGCCCTTTGAAACTAGCTTCCTCTGAGATCCAAAATGTATCACAGAATCCTGCTCAGACTGTACAGAGAGCAGGTACAGCCTTATGTGAAGATACAATGTCGCTCTGAAACAGCTGCATGGTTCTATGACACAGGCTGAGGATGTCACGCTAAAGGAACCCTCGTGTAGCACCCTGCCATAGCTTTTGATGTTCCTTTGGAACAGCCATGCAAGTAGAACCAGAGATAAGAACAACAGAGAAGGAAAAAAGAGTGTAGAGAGCTTTCTCGTTATGATGTTCAGAGACCAAAGCAGGTCACATGCAGTCTGGGTCCATCTTTCTGACATACTGGGCAAAAAGAAGCTAAGGAAACATTATTCCTTTTCCACCTTTGTCCTTATAAGGGAGAGGGCACAGACAGCCCTGATCAACCTTGATTACCAGAAGGGTTCAGAACTCACTCATACAAACACCTGCAGAACACAAATGCCAGCAGATACAGATACAGCCTTAAACAACCACTACCAGTCCATCTTTGCATGCTCAGGAGTCATAAGCATGTTGAATCACAGCACACATCGAGACAGCATCAAAAACTAGAAAGAATAAGCAGAAATCCACAGTTACTAGTTTAACAGCTTCTATTTTCAGCTGAAAATAGAAAAATCTCAGGAACAGGCCAGGAATCCAAAGCCATCATCCAAAACAGAGCAGAATTGAAGGGATAAGGTTACAACTTTGCAGTTGCTTTGAATGACTCCTAGAGCAGGAGCTCCCAAAGGCCACAACTAAATGCTCACAAGCTGAAAGTTCATCTTTTTTTCTTTACTTCTTGGCATGGTAGCAACTTCAGAATAAACTGGATCAGTTCACAGATCAGGCTCAGCACACAAGTGTTGCTGTCAGTAGAAAAAAAACTTCTTCAAAGCACCTGGGAAAGTGAAGCTTAAGGGAGGACTGCTGTATTGAACCCTCAGAAAAGGGGGCTTGCTGGACAGACACTACTCAACTCACAGGAGGATTGCTTTTAATAATTTTTTTCTATATTAAAATATGAGGTGAGAAACTTTACCATCATTATCAGCTGTTTTAAGATTTATAAGATGAGGTCACAGAGAACCTATAGTGTCATTTAATTTGGTTTTCTGACCAAGGCAGAGCAGACCTGCATGGGGTCCTGCTGCACTCTAACACCATCAGAAGTTGTGCTGCTGTCTGGAATCTGACTGAGGCACTGTGTAACACTGAAACTGTCTGCACTGGGAGTGTGCACGGAAAAAAACCAATCTCAGGTATGGGAAGCTATTGGAACACACAGGAAAAGACAGACAAATGAGAATGGACGAGATTTTTGTTGGGTATTTTTTGGAAGGAAAGAGGGAATAATAGGATGAGAAGGGTGATGAAAGTATTGAGAAAATGCTCACAAGGTCTTCAGTTAATTCCCTAGGAAATGAAATCCACACCCTTGAAACAAAACACTCAAATCACTATTGTTCACATACCTCCTCGTGCCTCTGTACATACCAAAACCATCTGTATAAATTTGCTTTTTAGCTTAGGTGTTTATTCACTATTTGAACACAGGTAGAAACACTAAGAAAGGATAACTAGGAACCACTGCAGTTACAGGACAAAAACAACTCTTACCCTCTCCATGGCATCTTGATTGTATGACAAGTAATACAAGCACATGGACACCCCTGTGGCTGCCATGGAAGGACGAGGAATCTCCAGCAGCTTTTGCACTCCTCCATGAGCAACAAACTCCGTTGCAAACTTGTTGTGCAGCAGCAATGATGCCAAATGCTAAGGAAGCATAAAAGCAGATTAGACTGGAATTCCTCAAGCTGTCATCAATTCCATCCCCATCCCAGAGAAAAACAGATGTCACAGAAAGCAAACATTCCATGCTTAGTCCACCTCATTTCCTCCTCCCATTATATTGAACCCAGAATGTAGTATTTATCCCAAGGACAAATGAAAAAAAATGCACTTTGTTTTACATATCTTGCAAAAGAAACAGGAAGTGCAGAATAACTCAGAAATTACCCAACAGGCCACCTTAAGGTCCTCCTATTCTTTTCAAATTCACTCACTTTCTATTACCACAAAGAACTATCTACATTTCCATTCACACTTTGTTTATATTGCTGACAAGAAGAATTTTACAAAAAGAAGTGTAAAGGCAATTAAACAGATGTCTGCAGCTGCACTGAAGTGTACTGCACACTGCTCTTCTGCATTACCATTACCTTAAGAGGAAACACTGTAAACCTCACTTCACTCCCAATTGAGGTAATCTACAGCTTTTATAGGAACTCTCTGCTCCTTGGAAATAAATTCCCAGACAAATGACAAAGATGCAGAGAGGAAGATGACACTGGAGGATCAGAGGCAGAGAAGTTACTGTGAAAGAGTGAAAGAATGCACAGAAAAGTTTAACTTGTGCTGCTGCACTGCAGGTTTGACTTGAATCAGGTGATTTTGTGTGGTTTTTTATCTTGGAGAGGTAACCTTAAAGGCTACTCACACAAAACTACTGTATTTCAGACACTAAGCTCAGAGAGGTCATGCTGGACCTTCTGGGAGTAAGACACTTATGCTTCTTACCCCTCACAAATGCCCCTTGGGATGGCAGTCAAAGGAACAACTCAAGAATGCCATCTAAGGACAGCAGGAACACAAGCACTTCACACAAAGTTTTATCCTTTTCAGATAGGCAGAAGGCAGGTGAAATTACTGGCACTTCTGGCACAATTCAGATCTTTTTATCCCACCACCCCCCTTTCCTGTTTTTTCATTTCAAACACTTCAGAGTTATAAAAACAAGATTGCAATGCATTCAAGTTGAGAGAAAGCCTATTCCAATCTCAGGGAATGGTGCAAGACACAGGCCTAAAGAAGGTTAGCACATGGAGCACATATATATTCAATGCTCTAACAATGTCCATGGTACATTTTACACATTATGAAAGTAATTTACCTTAAGGGCTTCAAAAGTGAGCAGCACATCGTTGGTTCGCTTCAAATCGATGTAGTACATCATCAGCTCCCTTGATCCCAGTTGCATAAAGATGGGGAGTAGCTGAGGAAACAAAAATGGGAGACTAGCTGAATGTTTCATGGGAAATACAAGCTCTGTGTTGGTTTATACTCTCTCAAACCCCCGATTTCCCCCTAGTAGCAGATACCTGTTGTGAGAGGTCAGTGGTAACCAGCTCCATCCATAGGAAGCAATAAAGGTTAACAGACCTCTTGTAATACATCTGCTGACTGCAGCAAGGTGCATGGCAGCTGCCACACGGAGATCTTAAGACTCTCCTTCAAGTGCGGCTATGGAAGTCCACACAGATACCACCCTGGAGAGAAGTTCCACCTTCCATCTGTGCAAAGACAACTACCCAACAACTGAATAGACAAAACAGGAGAGCAGGGCAACAAACCAAAACCCCTTGCATAATTCTTTGTAACAGCCTTATGCTATTAATTCCTATTTTTATATCCTATTATTGCGGGCATTATGGAGCAATCCAGATAGCATGCATGGTGTTAAGGGGATAATGGTTTCTCTGGCTCTCACAGAAGCAATGCACACATGTGCACACACATAACATATCACAAAGCAAAACTGTGTTGCTTTATACTGTTACAAATTAAGCTAAACCACCCCGAAAAGAAAAAAATGGAAACGCACTCCATAAAATCCGACACTGCCACAGTTCTTTGTTCATGTAAGTAACATCAGCTCTCAAAAGTATCTGCATAACACTGGCTCTGCCATTTCTCATCAGAACGACTGCAGAGGTTACACAAACCACTTTGTTTAGAAATTCAAGTTCATAATTTCCTCAGACTTTTAACTGCAGGAGTCCATCACATGCCCCACAGGTAACAGGAGAAATGCCTGCATTTCAAACACAGTGACTTGCCCTGTGTCATGTAAACAACCATCAAACTTAACAGAAACCAGAAATACAATTCCTAGTGCCATGCTCCAACTAATGGACCACACACCTGCTAGGTTCAGGTTTGAGTATTACCTACGAAGTAATACTCAAACTAATGACTTCATCAATTTGAAAGTCAATCACTCAGGAAAGGTAACTGATCCTAATCATACCAGGAAACACCAGAGAGCAATTTAACAGTTCTGCAAATCTTTCCCCACAACACCACCCAACTCTGTCAGGAGAATCAGAGCACAAAGTGCTCCTGCCACCTTCACATACTCACCTCTTGGTACTCCCCTAAGGGAGTCAGGTATTGAAGAATCAGCCTCTGCTCTATGGCAGGAGTCAAGGGGTAAAGTGTATAATTAGTGCCAATCACCCAGGGGGACATCTCTGACCAGCTACTATTGGACAGTTCCACGAACATGCGCTCTGGTTCCGAGGTGTTGAAGCCCAGCTTCTGCTTGGCCTTGCGGAATCCGTCTCTCTCGTGCTGCTTCCCTGATTTGCCTTTTCTCAGTCCCCCATCATCTAGCTTTGTAGCAGAGTTTACTCTGCTACTGGTCTTGTGACTTGAATCAAGATGAAAGGAGATCTCCATATCACCAGAAACTTCCTCTTGCTCTCCATCAACTGCCATCTCCCCATAATCCATATCCACAGCCTCTTCATCAAGAGGCAGCAGAGGATCCGATGGCACTTTCCGAGGGCTGGGACGCTTGTTCTCTTGTTTTGTAGTCATTTCAGTGACCTGTAACTCTCGTAGCCGACGAAGCACCAGAGCCACCTGTATCACAAAAGCAGCACACATGGGAACATGCTTCTTGCTTTGATCATGCAACTCTTCTCAGCTACATTTTTTGCTATCATCATCTAACCCACTCCAGAGCATAAACTGTCAGGTATGCTGTGGTGTACATTCACCCAGAGAAACAGTGGTTTCAAAGTGAGTAAGAACTCCAGTCCTTTTTGCTACTTTCATTCTAAAACATCAGTGCCTAGTCTCCTGTGTGAGAGCAGATGAGCTACATAGATGCTAACAGAACCACATATCAACTTACAGCATCCTTCCATCATCTCTGCCTAGCCTGGAACAAAGGCAACATTCCCTTTGGAAACAGTAGCTTTGGTAAACTGCAGTTCCACAAAACCAGAGGTCATGCTTTTACTTTCAAGTTGAGAAAGGAAGTTAATGCAATTCCGTATTAGTCATCACAATTTTATTGTGGTTGTCTCCATGTTGACTTACCCTTCACTTTCACCATCTCGTGAGTAAATCACAACATGCAACAGTTACGGATGCAAAGCTGCTGAAAATTTTTCTATAAGGAAACTATGAGTGAGTCTCATTAAAAAGTCAAGTATTTGCCTTCTTCGGTTTCCACTGGCAACTTTACCACAACTGGTCTAACAGAATAATGAGGCCCCATGTCCCAGTCTCAGAAGACACAATCAGGAAAGGATGGAAACAATGTAAGACCCACATATTAACTCATGAATGTGAACTCCTCATAAATGTAAATTTAATAAAAGTTAAAGTCTCTGCCCTCTAAAAATGAAAATGCTCATTACCAGTTGTGAGTTCTCATCCCTGTAATTAGCAGCAATGTCCTGGTTTTCCATAGCTCCTCCCAACAGCCCAGTCGCATATGTCCTCAGTGGCTGGTCAGCCTCTCGCGCCCACTTAAAGAGGTTTTCAACTATGCCTTCCTGGAATGCAGGAGATAAGAAAGCAGTTCCAACAGTTTAACTTCTCTGTCATCATGTAACAAAAGTATCTGAAAAAAAAAAACCCACCCTAAATCTAATCCTTTAAGCCGCATAAAACTATTCCCAGGCATCAGATATTCACATTTGCACACCTGTAAAAATATTCTGAAGTGGTCAGACAAGGCATTTCCTAGGAAGCAGCAAAACACTACAAGTATGAACTGATTAGCCCAAAGCTCCTGTCGGTTTCACTAATATAAATCTCCAGCAACTCAGCAGATTTCAAAGAAATTCTACATCAAGTAGATGGGAACTTGGATAAATTTCTTCTATTTCATTAAAAGCTTACTAGGGCTAAATTGAAAAGTCACTTAAGCAAGATACCTGGTGCCAGAGGAACTCAAGACTAATGACTATGCACCTGCACCAACCAAAACCCCAATTCTCAACACAGTCAGAAATTCACAACACCTGGAGAAGAGGAAAATGCATGCAAGTGCACCAATCCATCTATACAAAAACCCTAATGTTAAATATGGTTCATATTTTTAATAGTAAAAACCAGCAGTGTTTGAACACAGCCTGCCAGACAACTTTTCCTACAGAGGTTGATAAGCATCATTTAAAAATTTAAAACAGTCAATTAAAAAGACAATGGCTTAGAATTAAAGATTAAATTTCTTCCTCCAAATCACTATTTTATTTTGAAACATCAAATGACAACACAGCATTATTATGACAGGAACCTTGAATGATAAGTAGAATATGATAAAAGATCAGTGAAAAGTAATAACGAACAGACACATGTCAATGGGAACCCTCAGAGATTTTTAGAGTTGCCTGTCATACATTTAAAGACTGCTGTATTACTATTTGAATGTTCATATGTCATTAAAAAAAACAAGTCTAACTGATGAGATGTGAAACCCCGGGGTCACTAGAGGGCCTCTGTGACCAGAACAGCCCCTCTGCCAAGGGAACTATGAACTTCCTGACATACAGGAGCCCAAAGTGCCAGAATAGAGCTCTAGATGTTCTCAGGTCAAAAGAATAATAGTACTTAAGTTTAAAACTTCATTTAATTTCACCTTACAGAGAGCTTTAGTCTCGGGAAAAAGCTAAATCCTCCACAAATGGGGAAATATTGCTTTGCTTTTAAATTGTTTTGGGTCAAAGTCTCCCAGCCTTAGCTTCTGGACAGATCACAAAGATCACATATTAAATTCAATCATTCACAAAAGGAGCACATTATTCTTTTCCTTTATCACACTTCAGTGTTCATATCCATATTTCCAATAGTCAAGAAATTAATTTAGAACTTCAAACTTCAGAAAAACACTACATTAATTTTTACAGATGAGTTTACTGTGGCTCAGTAGTGAAACTGATTTTCTCCTCACTTTCAAGTCCCTGTGTGTTCCTTCAGAACCATCCATTTGTCAACATGCAGAAGTCTGATTCAGCTGTCTGTCACAGCTCCAGATAATCCCCACAAAGCATGTGGATTTTAGACTGCTTAGTTAAAGTGTGACTTGCTTATCACTTAACTCTAGCAACGCTATCATTCTGCTGGAGCTGCGGATTACGGGGCAAGACTTTTACAGCAAGTCTTACATGTTCTATACAGCCTGCTCCACACACAGGCCTATAGAGTAACAATTCAAATTACAACACTTCCCAAAGCATTACACTACATCCCAGCTCCTCTGTTTGAATTGGACATGTTATCCCTTAAAAAGCTGTGAATACCCAAGGTTTGATTAACTGAACTAAGCCAAGATCAAAAAGCCCCAAACCAATAGTAAGACTGAATAGATTAATCTCCCAGAGACAGGATTTCAATATGGTTTCTCCCTGGTTTCTCCTTTAGGAAGAAACGTTGGAGTACATAACAGAGCAAGCTTTAAAACCAAGTCTTAGTACAGGTGATACCTTTTCCTGGAAGACAACAGCTGTTTCCAGTCCTGGCATGATGTCCAGAAGAAGGCGACAGGCAGCAGTGTTTAATGGAGGCTCTCTGCTTGTCATCACATAAGCATTCACTAGCTGGAGAGGATCAGGAAGAACACTGGTTTGAAATTCAACTCTGACCAAAACCAGAGCAGTGAAAGCCTTACAGCTCCCATAGCAGCAAAATGATAAAGTTATAATTACTAGTGTGTAAGCCCTGGACCTCAGGACCAGCCTTTAACCTGCTCCCTCAGTGCCCCAGAAGTTGAAATTACTTCTCAAAGAAGCAATCAGAGAGTCTCTAGTCTGCTGTTCACTGACTATCTATCTTGAACTGATTTTTAAAGACAAATGCCTTGAAACAACAGTGTAACAATAATGGTGTAAACATGAAAAGATAATAGCTAAGAAATTAACATAAGAAACTGCACATTTTTCATTGCACTTATGTTTGCTTATCACCTGCAGTTTAAGGCAGAGAGCTACATGCAAGCAACCTGTCAGAATCCTTGCAGCAATGTGTGCTGATACAGGTACTTCCAGGAATGCAAGGGTAAACCAAAATTCTGGCTATTAAGTCATGTTAGAGTATAGCAATTCAGGAGGAAAGCCAGATTGATTCTTGTCCCTTAATTCTTTGCCTCAGTCTTCTACAGCTGATGTCCTCTTCTGCTCCCATAGGCAGCCCAGCATTTCAAATTACCCAGAGACAAGGCACTGGAATTAGTGGTATTTCCATTACAGACAGAAATAATGCTTTTGTACTTGCATAGAGGAGCTACATAATGATAAACCTTGAAAAGAACTAATTCCATTGTAACTACACATATTCCAACAGCTCATGACTCTCCCTTTCCTTGAGCCACTTTAATAGTGGCAAATGAGTTGCTCTTAAACCCATCTTAAAATCCACTGCTATGGAACAGAGAGTCCTGACACCACTAAAATAAATACTAAACAAGCATTGAGGTAAACCAGTGCAGAGGAAACAAAAGCCATAAGGTGATGTCAAGAACTGACAGAGCAAACCTACCGCATTCATGAAGTCATCATTCTTGAAAAGTATCCTCAGCAGGTGACCCAGCATGCACTCCGGGTCCGCCCGACCTGCAGGAGAGAGAGAAAGGCTCATCTACCCACCTCAGGATGTCAAGATCAATACTGAACTGCTCTCTTCAAACTGACTGTGGAATACTCTAGTGTCAGCACTACAGAGCACAAGCTTCTAGTGCAAAAGCAGGATCAGTCCTTGACTAGTGATTGGCACATTCAGGCTAAAAATTGCTTAATCTTAAAATATGAATTATTTAATATGTATCCACTAGGACACAGTGCTGTCAAAACTACTCAGGACATCTTACCCGGGTGTCGGTCATCAAATGGGTCTGGGTCCCCTTTGCGGTACTCCTCAGTCTCCTTCTCAATCAGCTCAGACATTCTGCAGAAGGAATGACATCGAGTGAACAGAAATCACACTAAGACTTCTCGAAGTGCACAACTCCTCACAGTATCATATCTGACAAAGTACTCTAAAACAGCCCATCACTTTTTACCTCAAAAGCATTCAGTGTCACCAGAGGATTTCAGACTGTCCACACAGGAGGGGAGAGAAGAGAATGGTCTCTACAATCTCATCCCCCCACTGTGCTCCAAAACCCACTGAACTCACATCAGCACCTCAGAGAAGTACAAGAATGACGCTCTGGGAGGCCAACATGTTTTATTTGCTCATGTTAAGAGTCCTGGTGGTGTTCTACAACACATACTATAGAGAATTAGAGTAAATAAAGGGCTTGAGTAGTACTTCTCACCAGCACAGTGTCTTTCTTTTGCAGCAGAGTAAGTCCTGAACAGGTGACTTTAGACCTATGATTTCAGCCCGTGCAGGAGCAGCTGCTCAAACTACGTACACAGAATTTCGTTATTTTGCGTATTACATTTCAATCATGTCGTATAACTATTAAATACTAAATACTTTTAAGTGTTGTGTAATTTCTATTCAGTTATCAACTTCCTAGCATATGTCAGCTACCACAACAGGTAAGAAGGAGAAATTCAGCTCCCTGTTCATAGACCTTCTAAATACACTAAATGCTTCTCCATATGAAAAAGATAAAATATTGAGAGTTGCTTTGAAGCTACACCTTCCCCTAAACTGAAAAGTAGCCTCAGCAGAAACAGAAATCTTATGCTCCAATTCATTTAGAATGAGCAGCAAGGGAATAAATTATTATTATTATTATTTTAACAAAAGGAAAAAGAGGGAGATTATCTCATGGGCAAGCAATAAATAATTCCATAGTTATCCAGTGTCTTTCTCCATGAAGTGCTACAATGCAGTTTGAGGTGAAATACAGAGCACTCAATTCAATTCAAAAAGCATTAGCAAATTAAATCTTATTTCCTTGGTATAAATCCCTCCCCTCTACCGAGGTACAGGATGGAGTGCAGAGTCTCTGTGCAGCACTGCATTTTAAAACAAACTCTTAACTCAGGGCAGACATCTATGCAGAGCTTATTACAGGGGAGGGAAAACTGCTGGAAGGCTGCAGTAATCCCTGGAATAATATTTGTCTTTCACAGGAGACTTCTGTTACAGAATGCCACCAACTTCTACTCCATTCTTGTTACTTTCCAGAAAATCTCCTGCGTTCCCAGGGACAATTAGAGCCATACCCAAACTTAGTCCTGCCTCTGAGCTACATTGATTACCAAGGTGACAGAGGATGATGCCTGCCAGATTGTAGGAACAGCAAACTAGCTCACCAGAAATGAGCAAAGAACTTCCCTACTTGTCTGATCTGACAATTATCCTTCAACAAACTGTTGATCCTGGAGGGTTCCAATATTTACTTTTGGTAAGCCTGATTGTGAAGGGATGCAAATTGAGTCCCTTGCTAATAATAGGTGGCACAGCTTGAGCTTCATGAAATCCTGGCAACAGCAAGTTACTTAAATACTCCACTGCCAGTTCCTCATTTCTTTTCCATGAGAACTAATAGCTTGAGGGGTACCTGCTGCCAGACAACTGGGGCAAATGGAGAGGTAGGAAGCAGCACCTTCAACTTGTCAGGTGTTTTTAGGTGATAATTAGCATTTTGGCTACATGCCAGAAAGGACAGACAGGCAGCATGGAAAGTGAGCACAGCACTTTCACCAGTGCATCCTGTCTGGGTAGGCAGCCAAACAGCAAGCCAGCTCCAGCTTCCCAGTGGTTTCAAGGATAACAACATTATCACAGGACAGATGAAATGCACATGAATCACCAATTAGGGCTTTTTATGAGACAATTTGTCACAACTGTTTGATCAACATAAAGAAAAAAAAAAAGCACTGCCTCTTTAAAGTGGAATATCGCCAGGGGAGGGGAAATATTCAAGCTTGCTTACAATACCCTTTTTTTAACTAACACATACAAAGGTATTTTGTGACCTGACTTGGATGAATCTATCTAGATCAACAGCTTTGTCAATTCTCAATTGAAGCAACAGGAGAGTCAAATCACTAACAAAGCTCATTCCTGCCTTCCAACATAGGCATCTGGTACACAAGGCTTTAGCACAGCCAATTCACAAAACACAAAACTTTTATTCAGGTTTCGAGATTTCTTTCATTCACTTGGTAATACATTGGTTCTCTAGTCCCTTCAGAGTTTGCAGACAAGATATAAGCCTCACAAAGAGCCACGGATTCTTTCCCCTTACTTCTATCTCATTTTTTCCCTCTTTACAACTGTCTGTGGAAAGTTAGTCAGATTCTCTTTTTCACTTGCCACAAACTCTCACTCTGGGAGCAGGGAAGGAAGAGGCACAAATATGTCAGTTTCACAAGGCTCCCAGGGATCTCCATGGCCTAACACGGCCAAACTAATCCTGCTCTACGCCATCCCTTGGCATTAATGGCCAAGCTAGGCCTTTACAGCAGTTTGCAACAGTGTAAGATGCTCTAGGATCCCATACCACAATGTAGGTGGTTTGTGGAGATGAAGTTATGATGTTAAACTGCTGATTTATTCCCCTGATGAAAGAGGCTCCTGGGATGCAGTGAAGGATCTGGCTCTCAGGATTTGCCTGAATGGTTGAACATGGCATCCAGTGTATGAACTAAAGCTCTTGCAGGATCATTTCAATTTACAGTATTTTGGAAAACCATGTCTATAAAATATTTATTGCTTGCTGACATGCTTTCCAAGCAATTTCCTCAGTTCATACCTTGTAGCACTCCAGAGTATGTAAAACCAGAAAACCAGCTTATTTGGAAGTGACAATTTAGCTGTGGCCTGTAACTGTTGCTATCACTGTTGCTGTCCTTGTCCTATTCCTGTTGAAGCACTCACTACTGCACTCCCACACATGCTGCCTTGGCATCACATTTAAGGGACCCCCATCCACACAGGGAAGTTTTCTTCCATTTAGCTCAGAAGGCAGAAGGAAGTACAAAAATATAACTCACCAACAAGTATGACCATAGTTTCCTCTGCCTTAAGTCTAAACCAATATACAGGGGCATTCCTCTGCCTCAGGACACTGGTCAACACAAGCTTCAGTTGGTGGGGATTCCTGGGAGCATCTCTACTAGCAAATCCTTTTAAACCTCTGCTGTGTCTAAAACTCTCTCCTCCAAAGAGACACACAGCTTTCATTGATACCTGAACCACTGTAAATCCAATTTGTCAGAGACAGTAGATTCCATGGCTATCTATCTCAAATAAATCTATACTATCTCCACTAGAGCCAAAATACTCAAGCTGTCACCATTCACAACCACCCTGCGTGCTGCACAGAAACCCTGAGAATCAACAGTTATCAGACCTGTCTGGGCATAAAAAACGTGGGGAGCTCAAGGAGCTGAGAAGCAAGAAGTGTCAAACTGCGATAAACACAAGAAAAGACATGCTTAATTCAAATGCCTAAATAGAATACAGTCAATTTCTGCTGCCTAGGCCTACAAGAAATAGCCTTGAAATAGCACATATGTTTCAGACAATATACAAAGATACACCAAAACTTGCCTCACGATTTTCAAGAGAGATGCTAATTTTCAAGTCTTTTGGATGGGTTTTCTGCTGCTCGTCTCTCTCTTTTGTGCTGCTATTTTCAAGTCACAGTAAGAACAGCTAAAGAGTTGTGCCCAGCAGATGAGGCACAGCACAGATCTGAACAAAGCTTCACCAGATTCCTGTTACTTCCAGCCAGTGCCAGCTCAGACTCTGTGACTTGTCTGACCCAACAAGGCAAAGCAGAGCAGTACAGACACCTGAGCTGCTCCCAAAGCACAGAGCAGTTCAGTCCTTCTGCACACATTAACAGGCCTTGGCTCTGCCAGCAGAGGTGTGAGGAGGAACTGGGAGGAACTTCATTCGATCTGCTGTTAAAGCAAGAGTACTATTCATCTGCCTGAGTGAAGCTTGGCTTGGGAAACCACAAATGCAACTGGTAATTCAAAATGTTTCTCTTGTAATAGATGATGTCTGATAATTAATGGTGTTACCTACACAGCTCCTAAAGATAATTTACTGGTCCAGGGAATAGTCTCCTCACACATACAATACGATGCCAGTCAAACAACATACAGTTTAAATAAAATTAATCAAGCCCTTACACCACCACTCTGATAACTCTTCTCATAGCTTCTCATCTGGATCAACATTTTACAAGCTCCAGGTGATGACACCAAAGTTACTTCAACTATTTAATGATTCTCCTGACTTCTATTATTTCAGAGAATTAAATTCTTGTTTTAGAAACAGTCTGTGTGAGATCTCTGCAAAAAAAAATTCTTATCAAAAAAATTGTATTTAAATACCACACTTACAGTTCAATATCCAGACCAAGAAAATTAATTACAGATTATCAGGTATGTGAGAATCTCAAGCAAAACCCTGGTGAAAGCTGCTGTCAAGTAACATCAGATACTCCAACTTAGGAATTTGCTTAATAGATCTTACCTGGTGAGAAGAGGGACCATGTCTTGCCCACTGCCATGTTCTTTCTCCCATTGCTCAAGCAAAGTAGTGAGCTCAGCCTTAGAGTCCACATGCCCAGATCCTGAAGTCATGGCTTAGCCTAAGGCACAGGTAACAACCAGGGGGGAAAAAAAAGGAGAAAAAAAAAAAAAAAAAGAAAAGAAGAAAAAGGCACAAAATGAGCAGGAAACCTCACTGTTTCACTATATTCATTGAAATAATCCAAATCATTTGAAAGAGGCAGATAAATACTCAGCAACGAGTGAGAAGCTCAAGTGACAGAATATTGCTTCCAAAGCTGAAAGCTTCTTTTTGGTCCTTTGCCCGAAGAATTAAGCACAGGCACACAGTCTGAACACAAGTCCTGACTGGTGCACTGCAGCCCTGACCAGGATGGGAGGTGCACACACCTCACCACAGGAGTGTTCGCTGCTCAGCCTTGCAAAAGCTCTACCTCAGTTCCATGAGCAGACCTGAGTTAGTCCTTTGTGGAGATTTCCTCAAGAACCAACCAAGCCAGGGCAGGAAGATTATGATCAGTGTCATTACTCCAGTTTTACACCTCAAGACGGCATGGAAAGTGCCAACAAACATCTCAGCTCCACAGTGCCAAGGAGGCAGCAGGGAGCAGATGCAGACAGTGGGAACAGCCCGCGAACAGCGGTGCTTGGGAAAGACCAGAGCCTGTTCGAGGCTTCCAGGAACAGCCAGGGGCTCCCGTAGGAATGATCACAGGAGGAAGCACCGGAGCAATTACTTCAGGTTTATCAGCCTTTACTTGCACCACAGCGGCTGACAGAAGATTTATCTTCCCACCCTCAAAAGTGAGATCCCCCTACAGAACTACTGAGGTACCATTTAATGAAGAGAACAAGCACTGTAGATTCTGTTTAAGTCTCTAAATTTCCAGTCAGTTTTTGTCAATCCAATAAAAAACTACTAGAAACATTAACAGTCTAAACTGTCTCAAAATACTGCTGTGCCCTTAGTTTTCAATCTGACAGTGATTGTTGTGAAGAGTTGTAATTTCTGGAAGAAGGAATACACAACCCTAATTTATAAATTGACCTTGTATTGGAGATGAGGGTGAGAAATCAAAGCAAAAGAGATTCCTTCACATCCCAAATCACACAATGCTTTCCAGCATTTCATCAGCCATGACACAGCCAATATCCATCTGTCATGACATTAAATACCTATTTGTCATAACTGACCCAGAGAAAGAACTTTCCAAACCAGTCTTAAATACAGATGTGTCTAAGACAGTGATATACACATCAACTCCTGAAATACATATCCAGGAATCAGTCAACTAACAGACTAGAGAGAGCCATAGGCCAACACAAATTACACAAGCATTTATAGCCCAAGTTCCCTCTGAAAAACACCACCATATTTAACTGTGTTGGACACCTCCAATTGCTTTAAAACCTTCAGGGAATGAAGAACCTACAGCTCTACCTCTGTCTCATAGCTGCTCTTGAATTTAATGTGTTGTGACTGGTTGGTTAAATGAGAGGCAAGAAATGAAGATCACTTAACTATGGAAAGACAAAACTGTGACTACAAGACATCCAGTCTGAAGAACATGAGTTTGATAAGTACTATAAGTACTATATGCTAACAAAAACTAGCTAAGTATAAAGATGATGTTTTCTAAATGACAAGTAATTATGATTTTATCTAGGGCATTCATTATTCATTCATCTCAGTACTCCAGGAAATTTGATGCAAATGCATAAATTGCTTAGGAAGAAACACTACCCAGATGCAGGCAACAAACATAGTGAGACTGTACACACACACTCCCTGAAATACCTCTGATAGGGAAAACTATTCCAAGCTCATAAAGTTCCATTTCCTTTTTCATTAACTGAATGCCACTTGCCAGCAGCACTTCAGAGCTTTTAAATATCACAGATAAGCATTCAGACAAATCCACTCTGGGCCTCAGAACACAAGTACTGTAATGGTATCTGCATTCAACCATTTCAGACATCTCTACCTTGATTCTGTACCCAAGGGATACTGAAGAAAGGGCACTGTGACCCCAGAGCTTGCACAGCACCTGTGCAGGCTCTTCTGCAATCTGAAGAACAGTCTTTCTTCCTCTAAAAACCCTTAACTATTCCTGCTAGAAAATAAGAAAGGTTCAGCAACACCCACAACAGGTCAACAAAGTTCCAGTCAGGAAGGCAATGGGAACTGCCCTCTGGGACACCCTGTGCTATACCACAATCAAGTGAAAACAGAAAAATCCCAGCAGTCCCCAAAACCTGGAGTAACTGCCTCATTAAAGTACATTATCAGTCTAAGTAACTGGTGCTAACACACAACTATTCTCCTGAAATAAAGCCAAAACACAAAAGTGCTTTTCTCTAGGTATACAGCAGGGAAAGTGAATGTCTCACAAAGGTGTCTCATCTATCCCATAGACTTGTCCCTACCAACTTACTCAAATCAATGCGACTGTTGGACATGGCACTGCAGAAATTTCTACTGTGCTCTTTTTCAAGAACTCCATCTCAAATCAAAGTGGAGAACTCTGCAGTGAGGACAAGACCAAAAATGGTATGCACTGACTTGTACCTGTCCATACTCCCAGCCAGAGGCCTGGGAGAGCAGCTCTGACTTCCACTCTTCCCCTCAGACAAGCTGCTGAACAAACTCCTGCTCTTCAGGAGCCAGCAGAAGGGAGCAGCTCTCCATCCCATTGTGGATTTAAATCAATAGCGGTAGGGTCTGGAAGTCTTTTTTAACAAGTTTTGAAAATCATGGCATGCTACAGACGTCAGTTACAGTATTTAACCAGCTAAGGAATGGAATATTTTTTCCCCAAACACCACTACTGTCAAAATACACTGGGAATCAATAGAACTGATATTAACAAAACATAAAACACTCAACTCAAAGGATTTGACTTTGAAAGACAAATAGTCACAGCCTTAACTATCACTGTGGCCACTGCCACAGAAAACCCACCCTTGCATGCTGCAGCACACTGGTGCACATGGTACTGTTTTAATATTAAACACCACTTAGCATTCCAGTTCACAGCACACGGTTTGTGAGCATTTCACTCTTCTGGGCTTAGATGTAAAAGTCTGACAGAAAAGTGAAACCTAAAGAAGCAATTCAGACACAGATTCTTTGATGTGCTCACATGTTTTTGAAACCTCAGACACCTTAGTGCTGGAGTCACCTCAATGAGACACCTCTGAGCAGCAAAAGAGTAAAGTCCCACTGACCTCTAACCACAATCCTCAACTTAGTGCATGAACAGTTGGAGAAGTTCAGCTCCACCCTTTGACACGAGTGTCACACCACCTGCTGCACCACCACAGGTCATCCACTCACTGATTTAGTGTTCAGGGAAAGGATTAGGAGGTCCTGAACACACTGACATCACACAGATCATGCACATTGTAAGTATGAAATCTCTCGGGGAAAATAAATCTATCAAGAAAGTCTGAAAAACAACAATTTGGTTATGTGGGAAACAAATCCACATCTTAGCAATTTAAATGGAAAATGAAAGAGCCACATAACAAAACCAAAAATCAGGAAAGAACAACCCCCCCAGAACTCCCAATTTTAATCAACGTCTTAGAAAGGTATTTAAATTAACACATGGACAAATATTACAAGAGGATTTATACATCCACATGTACAGAGACAACTCAAATTCTGCTAACTACACTTCGACCCAGCTTAAATAATCAAGTTTTACATTGTTCCTAAACAGGATCTATAGCTGAGGACACAATGTAGGGGAGACTAATGTGATACTGCAACATTGCAAGGGGAAATTAACTCACAAGCTGGAATCCACCTCAGTGCACAGCAAGCAGTAAAGAACTTGTGTAAATGCTTCCCTATTTATGTTTTAACACAAGTAATTCCTTAATTTAACAAGAAATAAAGTTCACCCTCTCATCACAAGCATTCTTTACATACATGAGATACCTGACAGCTGTTTGCCCGAACCTGTTGAGTCTAAAATAACTACGTGGAAGTTAATGCTGAAGCACAACGAAGTGACAACACTGGAGTTGATTGTGGAGAAAAACATGGCACAAAGTAACAAAATCCTCACAACATACCCAGCACAAGACTGTGGTTTGGCGTCATACACTGAAAGAAGTTCCTGTTTGCGAAACTTCCCTCTTCAACACAACACAACTTGGCTGTTACCACTGAACATATTCCCAATGTTGCTTCAGTTAATTGTTTAAAAATTCACCGACTTTAAGAATTAGGCTATTTTAAAGCCAGAGAAAGCCACAAGGTTATCTACTCTCCTGCCATTTCTGCTTTTACAACATAAAAGTGCAGGTCCGTTGCTGCTCTGCCGGGACAAGCACAGAAACAGGAACTCCTGTGTCTACAAAGCAAGGTAATAAACCAGCACTGTCTCGGTACCATCTCCTCCGCACGCGGCCAGCGGGAGCGCCCGCGCAGCGCAGGGCTCGGAGCCGCGGGCAGCGGCTGACAGCT
>NW_008650345.1:0-471 GCF_000695815.1 Acanthisitta chloris
TGAGGAGATTTTGGGGGTCCCTGAGGGCATTGGGGGGATCCTGATGAGATTTTGGTGCTCCTGACGTGATTTTGGTGCTCCTGAGGTGATTTTGAGGATCCTGAGGTGATTTCTGGGGTCCCTGAGCCGATTTTGGGGGTCCCTGAGGGGATTTTGGGGGTCCCTGAGGGGATTTTGGGGCCCTGAGGGAGTTTGGGCTCCCTGTGATAATTTTTGAACTCCCTCAGATGATTTTGGGGCTCCCTGAGACAATTTTCGTCCTCCCTAAGACGATTTTTAAGGCATTTTTCACCTCCCCGAGTCGATTTTCGCCCTCCCCACGCCGCTTTTTGGGTTGGGCTCCCTGTGATAATTTTTGAACTCCCTCAGATGATTTTGGGGCTCCCTGAGACAATTTTCGTCCTCCCTAAGACGATTTTTAAGGCATTTTTCATCTCCCCGAGACGATTTTCGCCCTCCCCGCGCCGATTT
>NW_008650346.1:0-34660 GCF_000695815.1 Acanthisitta chloris
GCCGCCGGCACCGGAGCGGGGCCCGACCCCGCTCAGACACCGGTGATGTGACTTAGGCGTCCGCAGGGTGCCGAGGAGCGCGGGGTGCTTTCTGAGGGGATTCCTGGTCATGATTTTAGGCTGTGAATGTGAAGAAAATCTTGGTTGTGGGTGTTCGCTGAGGAACGTGAAACTGGTTTAATGTTTTTCTCACAGCGCGTGGAAGCGCGCAGCCTTGTTTCCATAAAAAAAAGTCTCGGCGTTTCCTTATGTCTTGTCTTTCTATTTCCAGTGAGCTTTTATGGTATTACTGGTTGGGAGAGCTTAGACCCTCTTAAGTTCCCCTTTCAGTCTCTGGATCGTTCCCAAGAACTGGTGCAAACACGTTACGGAGTGGCATTGCTCTTCAGTTTACCTTTGAATGCCCTGGTTACAAAAGGTCACCCTAATCCTATGACTGGTCTTTCTAATGGTAGTGTTAACCGAGCATTTTGCTGCCTCTCATTCAAAGTTTGAAAAAGCTTTCTGGAAACTGTGTGCTTGTGGCCGTTCTGCCTTTGCACCCTTTCATCCATCTCCCTGGGAAGAACTGAATGTATTACCAGTGTAATTTCAGCATTCATTAATCTGGCCGTGCATTCAGCCACGCTCATCTTAATTACCGTGTTTGAGCTGCTGTCATGCAGCTGGAGCCCGGGGCAGGGAACACACTCCCAAACAGAAACATCATCTTCATCTTCTCCAGTGGCTAATTAGGTTCCACAAGCATCTCTCTCCTGCATAAACAAAAGCAGGAGCATACCCAAACAGGGAGCTGGAGGAAAGGGACAACAGGAAGGTGTCTTTCCTGGAAGATTTCTGTGCTGGCTGCCCAGCTGTCTTTGAGATCTTCACATGCTGGGAAGAGATATAACGTGATCTGGTGTATTGTGGCCAGACTCAGGAAGGTATCCACTGGGATGGGTTAGCAGCTCTTCTTTATAACCATAACGGGCAAACGTGGCAGATTGCTCCACATTCAAGTAAGTGTGGGTGGGTATATATGTTTCACAGTGGGAGTCTAAAGGCAGCCAAATTTATCTTTTTTTTCCCCATAAATTCAGCTTTTTCTCAGCTAGTAACTAAAGCACTAGGACAGTCACTTAAGATGGTGTCTGTGCTGCTTGCAAGTGCAGATAAGCATTTGTGCAATGTGGACTTAGACGATCTCAGCATCCATAACCTGATGCTGGTTTAACTTTTGGCATCCAAGCAGCATTTCCTTAACAAGGTGTGGGCTTTGGGGGCTTTGTTTGTTTGGAGTTTTTTTCAATCTAGAAGCAACAGGTTGAATTTCTTCCCAGAATCCTGACTGAGGAACAGTGCACTTAGCTTTTTTTGTGTCTCTCTGGAATGACAGTACAGTTGTATCATGAGAGGTTTTTCTGCAATAGAGTTAATATTTCTTAAATGCTTAGGAATGTGTAAGGAGAGAAGTGTGTGGTTTGTGAAGAAACATCCCTAAGTGAGAAAGGTGCTTTACTTACCCTATGCTCTCAAGGCACATGACCATTTTATTCATTTGTATCGCAGAATAAACACTTGGGGTAAGAGTAGTACAAAGCATGGCCTCAAAACTCACAGCAGCACGTTTACCTTTTGCTCTTTGATATTTTTAAACCTGAACAGGCAGATAGGTAAATTCCAGACAAAGCACACTGCTGGAAAAGGTCCAGTTCTGGGGGAAGCCTCCTTGCTTCCCCATTGGGAAGAAGTGGGAGTGAGAACTAAAGGCAGTGTTAGCTTTTCCCAAAAAAGGGATGGCTGGTCTGACTTTTTTTTTTTCCCCCCCTCATACTATACATGTAGCAGTGACAAACTGCTCCCAGACAACCCCGTTAACTGGGGTAGTTTTCATCAGGCAAGCTAAGCTGCAGGCAGTGGGGAGATAACTTGTGTCTGTGGCCGTTCAGACAGCACAGAGCATCAGCTGAAAGCAGACAGAGAAGGAAGTGAAGACAGTGATGCCTGAACGCACACTCTTGGCATGGGCTTGTTAGAGAGGACCAGGACATGAATTAGTATCAGATAGGGGCCTGTCACATCACTTTCAAGCTCTGTGGTTCCTGGATGACTCTATTAACAAAATAGGGGGAAAACCAGTTACTTTCTCACTTAGCAGGAGCTTGGAGGTCATTGCTGTGTTCAGTCAGCTTCCAGTGCTTGGTGCTTTTCTGGCAGGGAGGTTGTTAAAGAAGTTTCTTAGTAAGAGAGTTTCAAAATTAATCAGCAAGAATAAACACTTTTTTCTCCCATCAGTTTTGCATAGATTGTATCGCAGAATGGTTAAGATTAGAAGGGACCACAGTGGGTCGTCTGGTCCAACCTCCCTGCTTAAGTCAGTGTTCCTGACTCCAAGATGTGCTTGCCCTTTTAGAAGGCAGAGAGAAAGAACTGGGCCAACTGTGAATTTAAAGTCAAAATGTAAAGTCTTTTGACAGCAGAAGCAATTTTGCTTTAGGGGACTTTACAAACCATGGTGGCTGCACTTCGGATGTATAACAATGTAAGTGAGAATGTAAGTTGCCAACCTCTTTGTGTCCTGTGCTATCCTTTGGGCAGTTTAGCTATACCAGAGCAAGGCAGGCGGGCAGTCTGTGAGCAGAGGAGCCAGGCAGCTGGAGGAGGAATGGCAAGATGGGCTTTGCCAGCTCCCAGAGAGAGAGCTGGAAGGAGAGTGGCAGTGGAAGCCAACCTTAGATGCAATAAACCGGATCATATTATATCTCTCTGCCTAATGTCAAGAATGGCTTAGCTAAGAATGGGCAGTCAGCACACTGAGTCCCATGACCTACGTTCCCTACGTACCCCAAATCAAAGCAGAAACTGTTTTCCTGGCCACAGCTGTTCTGCATCTTTATTTCTGCTCCTTGGTGTGAACGCTGCTCACGCACTTGCTTATCTGCACCTGGGTGGGCTGTGTGGCTGGCATAGGCCTGGCTTAGTTCTATCCTGTCCTGTCCCACAAAGCTGGTGGTGGTCTGGCTCCTGCTCTGGGCAGGTATTTCAAGGGGAAAGAAAGCAGTGGGCACCAGGTAATCCTCTCTGGGAGCTGGCTTTACCCCTATTTGGCAACCTAGGGATGGTTGCCATGCCAAAACCTGGTTGAGCATCCTCCTGCAGGTGAGCATGACTTGTCTGCTTCCTGGGACACCTTGAGCTTTTGTTTTACAGCAAGTGGGCAGCAGTTTTGTCTTAGCTCTCACAGAATCATAGAATGGTTTAGGTTGGAAGAGATCTTTAAAGGCCATCTAGTCCAACCCCCCTGCCATTAATGAGCAGGGACATCATCCACTAGATCAGGTTGCTCAGAGAGACCTGTTCAACCTGACACTGAATGTTTCCAGGGATGAGGCATCTACTGCCTCTCTAGGAAACCTGTGCCAGTGTTTCACCACCCTCATAAAAAAATTCTTCCTTATGTCTAGCCTGAATCTGCCCCCATATAGTTTTAAACCATTACGCCTTCTCCTGTTGCTACAGGTCTGCATCCAGGGAGTTTGGATTCAATCCCTTGAGTTTTTCCTTTTCAACTCTGGCTTTGAAGTATCTTTGCTTCTGGGTCTGGTGCTGTTGGGAAGAAAGAGGAATCCTCCCCTCCCCAATCACAGCCACGTTGATTAGGGAGCTGCAGGAAGGCTGCAGAAACCAGCTGTATGCCAGCTGTGATCAAAAAGCTGGTCCCAGTACATGCTGCCCTGCAGGATCTGGTAGGTGCAGGGAAGGGCAGGTTCTTTGGTGCTCTTGAATTTCCTTTTGGCAGTCACAAGCACAGACCTTGCCTTGTCTTTGCATCCGGGCTCTGCACCTAGTGGCCCCAATAAGAAGCGAGTCCTCTAAATGTGACACAGAAAGTAACTGGCTTTTTTTCCTAAAGTTATCTTTTTATTAGGTCTTTTTGTTACGAGGGTATCCTGTAATTTTTACTTCCCAACCAGCACAAAAGAAATGACGGATTAGCGGAGAAGTATGTGAGCATCTTTCTTCTTTTCAATGGGAGGAACAAATCGAAGCTGACAGTTCCCTGGAACCAGTGCAACACATGAAGTAGTCACAATAATACATTTTATCTTCCAGCCTTTTTAAAGCATCAGAAGCTCTCTGGTCTCTGATGCCTCCAGTAAGCTGACCTTGGCTGGCAGGGCTAGCCACCTCATTACTGCTGTCCCACTGCTCGCAGCCTGCCCTCTCTCCTGGCCCTCAAACAGTCTGATTAACTGCAGCAGCTATTGCTTCCCAGGTTGTGCAGCCTGCTGGTAACCCTTCAGTGACACCAGAACTGTTTCAAATAATCCCTTCTGCAAGAAACTTTTTTTAATTTTTTTTTTATTCAGAAGGCTCATTTAGCTGCAACACCCAGAGATTTCTCAGATGATTTTGTCCTGAAACGATCACCAATAGGAAAACTTCGAGCTATCTGTCAATTCCAAAAAGCAGTTGCAGCAGAGAAAATCTATCTGGTCACCATCAAGGTTCTGTTTTTAGCTTGTGCCTTCACCTCTATGAAAGACCAGGCTAGACCAACCCTATCTTTTACCTTTCTATTTGAGCTGACCAAAGGAAGGAACTCATTTACAGTGAAATCTGTCGGAGACAGGCAAATAAGCACCTGTAAATAGCTGCAGGAGGTCCAGACAAGTCAAGGTTGAACACCGCAGCTTCCTTTCTCTTTTCCCAAATTAACATCTTGCTGTCTGAGCAGCCAGAACAGCTTAATTTGTCCTTCTTCTTTGTCTTGCATCTGCTAGAACACTAAAGCTAAAAATAGGAAAAAATACTGCTTGTGGTGAACGCACCCCTTGCAGATACCTCAGAAGTCTTGGGGAGTGGGGCTTGTGCTTGGGACTGAGATGGTGGCACTGGTCCATGGTACTGCTGCAGGCAGGTGGGGCATAGCTCCGTATTCAAAGTCTGATGAGCATTTTGTAGTCATGTAACGTGAGGGAAAAGGCCTTTTCCATAATTAGGCAGCTTAACATCTTCTGTTGGTATTTGATTTTAAAATGTTTGGTTTTTAAACTTTAATTGTGGTACAGAAGTAGGGGCATATGTTACAGCAATGTGCAATGATATCCCTGCAAGTAGCCTTTGGCTAGGGAGTCTCCCTGGGTATGAACACACCTTTTTCTTCGTTCATCCCTGCGAGCATCATTGAATCACGGTAGTGACAGCTATCCCTGTACACTTTCCCAACCATACAGGCACGTCAGTGGGTGATAATGCTGTTGAAAAAATGCCAATGCTCAATTAAGTGTATAATGTGTTGTCCTGCATGACTGACTGCCCTTTCCTTATCATGTTCAGTACCTCCATAAAATACTGTTCTGTTACTTCAAAGAAGAACTTGGTTTTTCACACAGAGATGATTGCGGGATAGGAAGCAATTGGCTATGAAGTGCTCTTTGACCCATGAGGCTTTTTCCCTGAATTCAGTGTGATACTCACAGGCCACATCTACTTAGTTATATGCAAAATCTTATGAATAAGAATAGACATCTGCCAAAGTAAACAGAGATGAAAGTTTAGTTTATTAGATGTTCAGATTAATAAAGCCAAGAGCTGGAAGTGCTCACTAAGTCATCTGTGCTGCACAAAGCCAAACCCAAGCTATATTAAAAATGCTAAGACTTCAGCTGGGGCCAGAGAATAATCAGCTTAAAATTCTGCCTGCATATACTAAGGTTTTGCTTTCTTTGAAATCAGAGGGAGACGTTGTCATCATCTCCCCAGATGGCAGCTGGGCCACAGAGCCTTGTTTCCATAATGCAGGTGCTGGCCTGGAAGTGCTTGCAGTGTATTTGATTTCCATGCCTTACGCTGAAAGCAGAAGCTCCCTGAAGGTTAGATGGCTTTTCATCTGCAGTTATCCAGCAAGGGGTTGCTTTTTCCCCGTTCTTTCCTAGCTCTATGCTTTAAAAGAAAATAATCTTCCTTCCTGGTAGAGAAGGCAGCACCAGTGGACCCAGTGTAGCAGCTGTTATGTTAAACCGAGTGCTGTATTTCTCCAGCCACTCTGTTTCTTGTGGGCATGTCATGCTGCCACAAGGTGAGAAAGACAATTGCTTCCATTGGCAAAAAGGGCAAAATAGTTTTCCATCCTCATAAAAACCATGATATCCTCCTTTTTCTATACCCAATATGACATTCCATTAGTATGATGTGAATTGGAAAATGCAGAAATCTCAACAGAGGAGGAAAGGAGAAAGTCAGGGCAGTGGAGGACAAGCTTACGGGGTCATTCTTATAAGCTTGTCATTAGCCTGTAATGGCCCCAGTAGGTTTTTCTTTTCAAAGGCAGACTGTGGAATAGCAGGGATCTGCCAAGATGCGCTCCCTTAATTTGTGCAATGAAAAGTTACACAAGATAATTACCTTGTAGTTCAGTGACAATAAATGCTGTCAGATCTGTTCAATCCATGCTTGGTTTATCTGTAATGCCTCTGTGTCTAGAAGACTCAACTGGTAACTAACCCTATGGCGTGGCTGGAGCATATGATGTTTTCAATTCAAGATTTTTTTTTTAATGTCCACTCCAGATGGAATTTACAAGTTTAACCTGGCTATATCTACTTACTATAAATTTAAAGGTTTTGTCAGGTTTGCATTGGCTTTGTCTGTGACAGTAAACTACAGGCATTTGGCAATGTTCTTGGGAGACAGGCACAGGCCAGTCTGTATCCATGGTGTTAAATTCCCCTGTCCTTCAAAAGAGGAAGGCACATGAAAACTGTTGAGAATGGTCCTGGGTCCATGCTGCTTCCCAAAGCATGCCCATGCACAGTAGTTGTGTGGGAGAGCACCAACTGGCCCAAGCCAAGTCTGTGCCAGTCGCTGCTCAGTGTAACCTCTTTTGCCCCAAGGAGCAGAAAGCCCTTACAGAGTCATGAGAGAACAGCTTTTCTATACTGAGAAACCTAGAGTCATAGAATGGCTTGGGTTGGAAGGGACCCTTAAAGGCCATATAATTCCAACCCTGTCCCCATCATGGGCAGGGACACCTTCCACTAGATCAGATTGCTCAAAGCCCAACCCAAGCCAGCCTTGAATGTTTCCTGGAATGGAGCATCTACAGCCTCTCTGTGCAACCTGTTGGTGTTTCAACACCCTCATTGTAAAAAACTTCTGCCTTATATCTCGTCTAAATCTACCCTCTTTAGTTTAAAATCACTGTCGCTACAGGCCCTGCTAAGAAGTTTGACCCCATCTTTATTATAAGCACCTTTCAAGTACTGAAATAGTACAGTCAAGTCTCCCTGTAGCCTTCTTTTATCCAGCTGAACAACCCCAACTCTCTGAGCCTGTCTTTGTAGGAGAGGTGCTCCATCCCTCTAATCATCTTTGTGGCCCTCCTTGGGACTCACTCCAACAGGTCCACATCTTTCCTGTGCTGAGTGCCCCAGGCATGGACGTAGTACTTGATGTGGTGTCTCACCATAGCAGAATAGAGGGTCACAGTCACCTCTCTACCTTCTGGCCACACTGCTTGTGATGCAGCCCAGGATACGTTTGGCCTTCCAGGCTGCGAGTACACGTAACATCTTGATAGGTACTGAAATGAGATGTGGTTTCACAAAGTGGTGGCAAGGAGAGCAGTTCTCCATAAAATTCTAGATATTTTTTCCAGTGGTTCCTGTAAACACATGTCTATAAAGCTGTCCTGCTTTTTTGTGCTGATGGGCTGTGACTGCTTGGTGTAAGACAGCAGTGTGGGACAGGGGACTGGAATAGCTGTGCCATCTGTCAGTCTGCACATAGCAATCACCTTTTTGGTTTTGCTCAGCTGCCCCATGGGTCATCAGATCTCTTCTCCAATACCAGGGTCATTAACACAGGCTTTTTCTAAGATGGACTCTCTCCCTAGCATAGACTCCCCTTACTCCTTTATGCACTTTCAGATGCTTCTTACAGATGTTTAAATGATCCTGGCTAGAGAAGATGGTGGTGTTTTGGGGGAAGTTTAGGCTGTTTGGTGGTATTAGATATGTACTCTCATCTGCTGTAACTTCAGGAGTTTAAAGGTTAAAATACTGTAGCCAGAAGAATAATAACCTCTGCCATAACTTTAAATAAAAGTTCTCAAAGTCATATATGTAAGATCTCTTACACAAGATTCAAGTTTTGAATTTAAGTGACTGAAGCCAAGAGACAAGGGAGTTGCATCAGAGCACACAGCCTTTCTTGGTTGTGCATGGACAGTGTTCAACTATTTGATGTACTGGAAGAGAGCTTCAGACATATGCTATAGCCAAATATAAATGAAGTAACACAGGACTTTTATAGCAATGCTCTTGAAATTGTCACACTTGTAAGGTGTCAAAAAGATTAAATAAATCTGGTTCTGCAATGCTCGTGTCTGGGACGAGAGCACCCAGCTTTAAAGATCTTCTGTCCTAAGACATGTAACGGTGTATCTTCAGCTATATTTCAGTGAGCAGTGTGCCATTATGACACTCCTTGAAATAGAATGATCATATAAACATCCAAGGAGCTTTAAGTCACCCTAATCCCATGTATTTAAAAAGGAGCAGCAAAGCGTTTGTATCTCATTAGCGACTGAAAGGATTTGACAACAATGATGTTTTACTTTCCTTTCAGGGATGAAAAGCCTGTCTTACTTGTTTAATTTAGCTCACTCATGCTTATATTAGAGTGTACCTGGAGTGGATACCAAGTACAACTACACTTTGTCTCTCTTGGCTGAAGCAAAACAAATAATCTCTAGAGCAGCCCACTGGTTACCCAGGCTATCCTGCATGTGTTTACTTGATGCATTTACTTTCCTGCAGATCCAAAGAGGTGGTATCCTCAGCTTGCTGTCCTTGCCTCTGCTGCTACCAACTGCATTAAATGAGGATTGTGAGCAGCAAAAATATTGGTGCAAAGTAATTAAAGAAAGCAGCACTCTTAAGGACGATTTTCTGTTAATCACTGCTGGGTTATTGCTTTTCTCTCATGCCACTGAAGAGGTTTTTATATTCATTCCTTACGCAGTCTGAGAAAGTGAAGCCGCTTTGCTGCTTACACTTGACACACAAATTTAGGTCACTGCTCACAGTCGTCATGGATTTTGCCGAAGGACTTCCACCAGAGTTTCATCTATTGACGTCAGGGCTAACTTACCCCACCTGTGCTCAGGTATCACTCATGGGCTTGCTCAGATGTTACTGTTGGGTCAGTAAGGGGCAAGGGAGACCACCAGCAGCACTCATGGGTTCCTAGGCCTCCCCTAGTGCTAATGCTTGCAAAAGTGGGCAATAGGCTGGTCATGTTTGTGAGCTGAGGAATCAAAATTACACCCAACATGTGTGGTCAACCAGGCAGCATTCAACAGCGTGTGCTGAAGGAGGTAGAGAAGTAGCCAGGCTGCTGCTAGACAGGAATTTCCACTGCCTCTTTTGCATCCTGCTAGTCTTAGTACTGCTCACGAGATTGCTCCTTGTAGTTTATCTTCTAATACAAGTGTAGATAACAGAGCAGCACAAAGCCTTCCACCTTTATATGCCAAAATGGCAGCATGATTAATTATGTGTGCAGGTCACTTGCGCTGAACTGCTTGTTAGAGATTTTGTGCAAGGTGGATTTAAAGAACGAGAAGATCGTTCTCAGTTGGCTTTCAGAAGTGCTTTTTCTTGAGATTATTTGCCCTTGATTATTAGCGCTTGAATGGCAGTGGGACTTTGTTTTTAATTAAATCTTACATTGACATAAAGAGTTATCAATGATGAGTAGAATTGGAGTTGACTTCTAATCATTGATAACTCTTTATGTCAATGTATGAGTAGAATTGGAGTTGACTTCTAATCAAAGATAATTCTGCATACTGGGGCGGGTTTGAAATGAATGAATGTCAGATCTAATTAGATGTCTGGATTCTGATCCCTCAGCCATGTTCACATGTACTGTTATAGACCAAATTTTGCTTATTTACACTAATGCCAGATGAATATGATTGCCCTGTGTTTCTAGTGCTGTGTGAGAGCAGCACTAGGGAGGGTCTGCGTTGGCTCCTGCACACGCTTGCCCCAGCCACTAGTGCGAAACAAATGTTGGAGCTGACAAAAAGGAGGTCAGCTGCCATGAACCCATCTGTCGTGTGTGGGAGCCATTTAGGATCAAATTTATTTTCCTTGGGTTTATTACAGTGAAATAACTCATTTGCATTTCCCTCTCCTTAGATTTTCAGCACATGCTATACCAAGGGGGAGGAGCTGTGCACGTCTTGATTTGAGGGGAGGTTTAAGCAGAGAAAAGGGCAGTTGTGGCTCCCTGACAACAAAAGTGGGGAAGTGGGGCATGTGCTGAGAGCTCTGGTGCAGGAGTAGCCCCAGAAAGGGGAGGAAGAAAGTTAACCATGGTATGAGACAAAAAGGGTGCTGCTGTCACCTTAGCCACTGCCAGTCCTTATTTCTGTGTTCTAGTGAGGTGATGGGAGAGCTAAAGGCATGTTTTATAGTAAAAATAAAAGATGAATTTACAAGTCCCCACACTAACTTTGGCACTAGACTGGTGTGAAAGATGACTTACTGAATTTATGGACATATATTGTAGTGGGAGCATGAAGTACCAGGTCCTATACCTTTACAGCCACATATAGTGTACCAGTTTGCTCTTGACCTGGATTGTTAGCTTTTCTTCTTGCTGTTACTATTGCTTTTTGGTTTATGTACGTCACCCAGTTTAGGTAGGAGGAGCAGAGCAAACAACACGAGCTATTCCAGATGGTAGACAATTTCTGTTTCTGCTCAGGATGTCTAGTGATGAGCTAGCAAATACTGTAGCTTTGGAGTTGAAAATGTCCTTACATGCAACATTTAAGATGTTCTTATGGAAATGAGACCATAATGTACAAGTTTTACTATTAGTATCAAGCCCTGGGAAAAGTATTAAGTACAAGTTTTAGTATCAAGCCCTGGGAAAAGTATTATTTGACACAAAAGCTAAAAATTGGTACTGAAATGCTAATATTTTCATTTATTAGAGACAGGTAATGGTGCCTTGTGCTCACTCACAGGGATTTCTGCATGACAAAGTAAAGGTCCCAGTTATGGGCTTAAGAAGGGCTATAAAAGATGCATGAGTTGCATAAACACATCTTTGTGCATTGCAAAGGCTGAATCCACCCAAAGTGAAGGTATTGAAATGTGGCTAATAAAAGAATCACTGCAGGCGTCACTGATGGAGAGAAAATCATCAGTGAAAAGTGTGCACGGGCCTTCAGAGAAATCACACTGGATAGTCAGAGTGCATGATGGGGGAAGAGACATCAGCAAGGTCAGGATGAGCTGCAGTGGGCTTCACTTAGATTCTTGTTGCTGCAAGAGATGAAGCAGGAGTTTGCCTCTTTGTGATGGGGCAGGAATACATGGCTACCAACGGTTTTGATGACCACTCAGGCGCGTCACAGCTGCTCTCACATCTCCCGTTTGAGGGAGAGGAATCCATCTTGGCTATAGCTCCTTCTCCTTGCAATACTGCTCTCCCCAGCCATGCTGGTAAGCTCATGTGGCTCTTTCTGTACGCTAAAATTAACGTCTGAAGCTCACAGATCTGCTGGCCTTTCACCGGCTGATGTAGGCTTAGGAAGTGTGCTTGTCAGTATAGCCATATGCTACTACTTAGGAATATCTCTTAGCTTTGAATTTTGGTGGAATAAATGCACACGATTTTAGTTTGGCAACCAAGAATAGTTCTTCAGATGGAACTCACATGCCTGTACAACTCTGGCAAATGCTACCCTGTGCAAGGAAGGAGCAGCCCAATCACTGGGAGCACAAAATAGGCCATGAACATTGTAATTTCTGTAATCCAATGACCAACAGAAGACACCTTTCTACAGCTACTTCCAGGAGATCCCATCCCACAGAAATGTTCTTGACACAGGAATTACTAGCCTGTTCACTACTGCCTAAGAGTTTTTTTTGTCCTGAAAGTGTAAAAATTCTTGTGCAAGAATTAAATTTCTTGTGAAAGTTTTTATAATGTTCCTGAGCACTCCTACCCACATACTGTTGTCAAATTTTTATTTTAAAAAAACACCCACAAGAATGTCTACATTGTCATCCAAGATGCATACCTCTGTACCTTCTAGGAGCCTAGGGAACATGGAAACTGTAAATTCCAGGTGGTTATTTGGGCTGCTGGCCATGCTGGCCTCATATTACCGTATTTAGTGATTCAACTAAATCAGAAGGAAGAAGTTGGAAAATAAATATTAAAAATTACTAGACTTTAGGCTACAAAAGCAAGCAGCACCATCTGAAGGTGCAGTGAATGAGCTCAGCCTTGAACTGAGCCTGTGTAAGTTTAGAATTGAATTGTGCTATTTGAGTTTATGAGTGGAAAGAATTGGCTGTCTGGGAGGTGGACATGACTTCTGGAGAATAATCAGTTTCTTCTCTTACTGAGGTTCTTCTTTTGGAGATGCATGCTCCTAAATGTCATCTTACTGCATGTAGAAGTTTTTACTTTTGTAGGCTGGCCAGTCAGCTTGATGAACAGAATTTAGACTTTGACATAGATAAGAGAGGAACGTGTGCTTTTCTTTTGTTATTCAAGAAGGTATCAGCTCATTTGTTAGACATACTCCAGGTTTGCAAGTAAGAAATGTTCCTAGAATGCAAAACAGAATCAGTTGACTTTTGTAGCCATCCGCTCACATCAGCTAGTGGACCCTCCCAGCTGACCTTAACCTATATAATTATCACCAATTTTCAGTGAACAGCCTTCAGGCCACAGATCAGCAGAAGAATCAAAAACCAAACCATCTCACTGTAGAGATTACAGCTCCTTAGATCCAGAATGGGCCTTGAACCATGTGTCACACAAGAAAATAATATAGGAAAAAAGGATTATCAAGGATCCTTTGAGTCATTGAGTCCTATCCCACATTCCCATTTAATCAGGGATTATACATAATCCCAAAGTGTCCTCGAAGCCTCTGTTCCACAAACCCTCAGCTGCAGACACCTCCCTAACACGCTGCAGCAAACCCTAGACCCAGAGCCATAACTGTAGCTGCTTCAGGGAGAAAACAGGAGGAATCAAGGGCACCCCTGGTATACTGCAGCTTTACATGGTTGCTAACATATGTCTAGCAAAACCAAGTTCCCCTCATCATGTGGTGAACAAAAAATACCATCTCCAGATTGGTCATGAGAAAGAAGCTAACAAAAACGGTCTGTGCAAAAGTCGGTCTAGATTTAGCAAATATGTTTCTGACTGAGTTTCTCTTCTCTTAGCTTGGATCAAAGTCCATGCTGTTCATCAAATATTTTGGCATTGTGGGAGGTAGAGGTCTGTGCTGAGGGTGATGAAGAGAGGGCAGCCCTGTGGAAGTAATGGGCTCGATGGTCCCTTCCTCGATGGTCTCTTCTTCTCTTATTAGCTCAGGCTCAGCTGTTTCCACATTTCCAGACTGAAAGGAGAGCTGAGAGAGGGGTCTTTTATTTCCTCGGGGACAGAGACATCATCAATTATCTGCTGTTCCCTGCTGCAAGCTGTCAGTGAATAGTGCAGAGAAGAGTACTGATAGGATTTCACCTTATCCCTTGACTCACTGTTGGGCTCATCCTTCAACTGCCGTGCACTTAGCACGGGCAGCACTAATTATATTAATTATACTTCTACACAGGGCATGCTTATATTAGCAGAAAGGAGACTGGTGTCTTTTTAAGATGAAGCATCAGTGGTTCATTAGCTATATAGATTTAAAAGTGTAAGTGTACTCATTGCAGCCACTGCTGGAGTGGATCTCTCGAATTGCAAAAGCATTTAATACCAATTTAGATGTGCAGTACACTTTATATTGAGAGCAAAATGTATGCCATATCTAGAAGACGGTAGCATTATATCACATAACTACTAAATGTAGACTTAGAAACTTGATCACTGCTTTGGCATAGCACCAGAGTCCCCTTAGCAGTGTTCAGCTGCAGGGATACCAGTCAGGTCACTAAGAGATCTGGGCAAGTCCTTTTGGGCTGAGCACTATTGAAATTATACTAGCAACTATATCCATGCATATAGTCAGGATAATACTGTATTATGAAATTCAGAGGTAAGTTTATTTAGTTGATAGCACAGAGGCCTGTGAATGATTTAAGAGGCAGGAAAATAAATCCCCCTCAACAAAATCTATTATAATGTGACAGATACTCATCACTCAAAGTGTATTTGCTAGATGTAGGTATCATAAATAATCCATTGATGCAGTGCCTGTGTGCAGCCATTGTCTATGTGAATCTGGGCTAAGGAGCTGCTGCTGCTGCTCTGCAGAGTCAGTGTGATGTTGTGAGGTCAGTGGGAAGCATCTGAGATGTCAGCAGTATAAGTTTAAATCTTAAGAACAGATTGTGTTTGTACAATAGGGTCAACCTCTAACCTGAGCAATGGAAAATAACTGAACAGAACTGTGAGATTTCATCAGTTCTGACTCTGTTACCTCCTTTTATCTCAGTTTTCTTCTGTACAGAAATTAAACATGCATTATTCACCAAGATTATATATAATATATAGGGAGAGGCCACAAGCCTATCTGGGCTCTGACTTCTGACCATTTTATGCAAAAGCAAAGCAAAAGTAGCTCCAGGCAGGTCTTCAATTTGCATTTCAATTGCACTTCTTGCACACTTCTTTCTGGTATCTTGAGGAAAGTCAGCTACTAAAGCCTTACAAAGCCATCCGAGTGCTTGAGCAAAATAAAGAAAATAAATAAGTACATTCCTTTTCCAAAATTATTTATTTTTTTAAGTTTTCTCGAAGGAAAAGAAAACTGAAACAGTTCCACTGTGTCTGCACACAGTCACACATGGACGCTAAGATTTTGTTCAGAGCAAAAGGCATTAATCTTCTGTTCACATTAATAGAGACTCATCATGCAGAAGATGTTAGCATTCTGACAACAGTTTTCAATCTAAAGTAATTATGTTTTTATAGACAGTGTGGCTATGATTAGCCCTCAACTCAAGTTTTGAGTTATTCTTTATTTTTTAAGGAATGGCTGATGTTTATGTAGTTAAATCCCTGACTGTCAGTTTTGTTTAGCTTCTACCCTCATAGGTGTCCAGATGCTGTTGGAGACTGTGTGTTAATCATCCTGTCAGGTGGTGCAAGTGCTGAATGCTTGCAAGGGATTTTCTGCTCCTAGGCACTCTGGACCTGACTTTTCATGCAAATCCTTGTATATAAATGGGAGCCTACAGATTGCAGCCTGTCTTAAGGTTATTTGCAAAACCATAGGGAACTTGATGCACAGATCCCCAGAGTACTGTGATCAGATGATTTCCACTGTGTTTCTCAGGAGCTGATTCTCGGTGGAGTTTGAATTATTAGGCATGGGAAAACCCTGTACCATCTCCAGGGGTGTGAGATTTGACCCTGGAAGCTGCAAAATGCCTTCTGGCAAGTGCCATGCTGAATATCAGCAAGCCTGACCAGAGTTAAGCCCTACAGAGGTATGCTGAGAGCCTTGCAGAGACTGGGATGACTGTAGGGCCAGGTTTGGGCTCTGATTGACCAAAGACTCAAGGATCTCCAGCTGTGGCTGGAGCATGTTTATTCCTGTGTGAGTTAGCCAAAGTGCATCCTCACTGCAGTTTCCTCTGAGCTTGTGTGGAGCAGCTGCTCCTAAGCCTCTCCAGCTCCCACCCTCTCCCCTGTAGCTCCTGGCCATGGGTTTCTGCTCAGCACAGGTGCTCATGGTCCTGGTCTGCCTGAGAGCAACTTCTCTGTCCCAAAGGTTTATTCTTGCTGGGTTTAAACCATCTAAGTTGCATGGGCTGCATCCAGGCTAGGCCAGGGACATTAATGGTGAAGTACTGTTACGTGCTGGCCACAGTGGAGGAGAAAACTGTCCTGGGCTGCAGCCCAGGTGGTATGTCTGAGCTGTCCAGTTAGGGGGGCAGCCCTCACTTCTGAAACAGAAAGATGTACACTGGTTTCTGTTGTGCGATAGAGAAAATGTCACATTACCACTAGCATTGCCAATGCTGGGACTGGAAGAAGTGTTTCTGGCAGAGCTCTTGCAGAAATATTCCTGAGAAAGCAGCTCCTCAGGCAATGCAGTCCCCTCCACAGAGAAGCAGTAGCTCACCATGGCACCTACTGCCATGTTAGGGTATTTGCCCATCTTAATGCTACAAATTAAACATCACTGGGCAGTGCACAATGTTTCCTGGCGTATTTGCTTTCTGTGGCGAGTGTTTGCCGTGCAAGCACCACGTAGCTCTGGTGCTTATCTTTAATAAATATGTTCAGTTGTGAAGGCTTACATTTTGCAAATCTGTGGCCTTCACAAGAGGCTGCTTTTTGAGGGGCTTGCAATCATTCCTTGTCTGTGGGGATGAGAGAGTGGTTTAGACTCACTGTCACCCCCTCAGCCCTGTAGGTCATGGTTTCACAGACCATCAGCTCCATTGCCACAGCATCCTTCTTTTGCACCCTTGGCCCAGTTGTAGAAGTGAAATGAACTGAGGGCATGGGGCAGGCTCGGTCCAGCTTTTAAAATAGATGGGGAAAAAACTATTTAAAAACCTCTTTTTCATTTTCTGTCAGGTTATTTTTAAGCTGGCCTAGTTTCTCAGTCCATTTCGCAGCACAATGGCATCAGCAGCCATGCTGACATCCCAGGAAGGACAGAGGCGATGAGGATAGGTCCTGTGGGATGGGGGAGCTAGTGTCTGGCAGCACCCACTGACCAGTGACCTCTTCTCCAGCATCCCCCTTCCCTTGCTGCTCCCTGCCCTGCTGCCTGGCCGCTGCTGGCTATGGTAGTCCTCAGACACATCAGTGAGGTCGTTCCTCACAAAACCAAGGCAGCAGAAAAATCAACTTAATTGTCTGCTGAGGGCAGAGACAAGGCAAACAGTGGATTCTGAAGTAAAGGAAGAGGGAGGCGTTCCCCTTTCCCCTCGTGGCAGCTGATGGAGCTGCTGTGAACCATGGCACTTCTTCGCTGTTTATTTGTGGATGGATTGAAATCACCTTAGTTTGGTGCAGATGCCAAACTGGGCATTGGAAATAAGCACACACACACACACACACACACACAGGGCAAGCGCTTCCTCCTTTCTGAAGCCCCCCCTGGACACATGAAATGCAGAGCATACCGTGCCTGGGGCTTGTTTACTCCTCTGTTTTCCTTGTGGAGAGCATCCCTCTCTCATCACGGCATGTTGTGGCTGTGTGTACACCCACTGCATCTTCCTTCTCAGCAGCCAGGCAAGAACAGCTGCAGGGAAAATGAGCAAGGATCAAAGGGGAGCTGCAGGACTTGATTCATGCTGAATGAACCCTCTTTTTTTTATTATTGTACGTAATCACACTTCCCAGTGATGGTGGCTGTCCCCTAAGAGCTCTGCAAGCTCCCAAAATAATTTTCAGGACACCCTGATGTAGCAGATGAGGACACTGGGGCTGGGGATGAAGCATGCCAGGCATGGAAGAAATCAGGGATGGCACTGGGATTATCACACTGAAACATCTGGTTTCTAGTCCCACATCCAGACCCTCTGTGTGTCTGGTACATTTTCAGTGGACCTTGGGCTGTAAGTCAGAAGTTAAGATTGGACCATTTTGGTTTTGAGTGGGGATGATCTGTCAACACAAACAGATTTGTGCCCTGGCTCACAGTCCCTCATAGGGTTCAGATACCCCTTACTGTCACTGATGGACACCAGGCTGTCCCAGGCACACCACCTGCCTCTTACCCTCCATCGTCACTGATATGCTTTCTGTTGTTTTTCAGGAGAATCTTCCAGGCTCCCTGAAATCATGTCAATAGGATCGCATTCATTCTCCCCAGGAGGTCCTAATGGGATTATTAGAAGCCAGTCCTTCGCTGGCTTCAGCGGGCTTCAGGAAAGAAGGTCCAGGTGAGTGCTGTGCTCTCTAGGGGGGGATTTCAAAATCAGGCCCTAAGGGAGCCTTGGGGTTTGGGGGGGGGTGAAGGTGGAAAGGTGGCAAGAGAGGACTTTTTTCTCTCTGACTTGCCAAATAAAGTCTCCCAGGCTAAAATGTCTCTCTATATTGTTTGTATAACTAAGCTGTTACCCTCTGACTGAGCTGCCAAGTGCCTGTTTGCCTCTCCCCCATTAGTGCAGGGCTTCCTCCCCTGCCTCAGTGCTGTGAGACAATTTCAGAGAATCATTTTAACTTTTAATTTATGCAGTGATCTTTTCAACACGTGAAGTGTTCAGGAACATGATGATACAGTTCCCAGTGCCACCAGATTAAGACCACTGCTAAAAGACAGTTCACTCATTGCTGCACTGCTATGAATTCTAAACAGCTCCACTTCCCTAAGCTTAGTTGCAGAGCCTTTCTGTGCACCATCCTTTGGCCAGGCAGGGCTTAGGGCTTGGAGTCAGGCACTTACCAAGTCATTCAGCTGCTGATGCCCTCAGAGGCTACTTTACAATTAGTTTTAACTTGTGTAGTTTCCTGTGCCAGACCACCAGTTAGCAATGAGGAGGAATGGCAGGCAAAGAATCACCTCCCACTGTCAGCCCAAGTCAGTTAGATGCTGACCTATCCCACAATAAAGTCACCAATGAGGTGCCTATATGCAGCCCAACTGTCCTCCCTTTGCCACGCAGAGCTACCTATGGTCCATACTCAAGACCTGTGGTGTGATGCTGTCCTCCAGAAATGCTCTTAACCAAGGTCCAGTTTTCCTTAGGACCCCCCAAGCTTTACACCTGAGCTTATCTAGGCTCCCCTTTGTTATCAGCACCTGGATGTAGCTTAGTTCTCTCATGGCTGTTGCTAAACAGTGTGAGTTAGGACAGGCATGGTATAAGACAGGGAAATGTCTGATGAGCCTCAGACTCAGCAAGATGTTTGCAGACCAGCATTTATGTCTGGGGAAGGCAATGGGCATATGAAAAGCTCACAGCACATGTCCCAGGCTGCTCAGACTCTTAACCTGTACACAAACGCAGTCCTTTAACTGGCAGGCATAGAAGCAAATTAATTTCTCCTAGCAGAGATAATATCAGAAGATTTCTTTAAGCCGTGCTCCTTTGAGATTTCTATGATTTATAGGGATTTCTTCCTCTTTGATGTTCATTTTGCAGGTGTAACTCCTTTATTGAAAATTCCTCTGCGCTCAAGAAGCCCCAAGCAAAGGTGAAGAAAATGCATAATTTGGGCCACAAGAACAGCACCACGCCCAAAGAGCCCCAGCCTAAAAGGATGGAAGAGGTCTACCGAGCCCTGAAGAGTGGCCTGGAGTAAGAGCCTTTATCCTGCTTGTTGATTGAAGCTTTCCGTGACATTTTAGAGCCGAGAGAAACATATCACAAGAACAGGGATCCTTCCTCATAGGAGAGGAACATATGCCTCTTGGAATCTGGATCCTAACAGGATCTGAAATATTTGTATGGAAAACAGGAATACAGGGGGCAGAATCCCATTTCCATTCACATTTCAAGGAAAGCTCCTGAAGTCTGAGATTTCAACGTTAGATGTTTTTCCCCCTCTGAATTTCCTAGAGTCCTATCAAAGGCTTGTATCACCTTTCAAATAACATCCCAGATGACAACAGGTCTTTTATCAGCCAGGTACCAGGGCAGTGACTGGAAGACACCAGCCCATAAACTAAGTAGCAGATTAGCTTACTTGAAACTGGTTGTTCAGTGCAAAGAGAACATCAAGCTCTTATACACAGATAAATAAGTGGCTCCTATCCATTCCCCAAAAGGCAGCAGGGAGCTGCTTTTAAGACGGATCAGTGTAAATGAGTTTTTGTCTGTGACCACATCCAGTGAGGAAAGCCATTTGTTGGGCAGATTTTCTTTTAGGATGGTCATCAGCCAGCGCGGTATGTACTGCAGAGCTCATGAATCCCCTCTCTGGTTTGTGTTTGCAGTGAGTATCTGGAAGTTCACCAGACAGAGCTGGATAAGTTGACTGCTCAGTTAAAAGACATGAAAAGAAACTCACGCCTGGTACGTGTCATGCTTTTTCATCATGTGGATGCACAGTGACCTTCTTGAAGTGCTGGAGCAGCCATGGGAGTGGTGGAATACAGGGAATTTGCACTGATGCTCTTCTTCCCTTTTAGTCATGGTCTTGTTTGTGATTTCTGTTGACTGGAAAATGTTACTTTATTTTGATGCTGTTGTGTTGCAAAATTAATCACAGTTTCATGTTTTCTGTTTCAGGGAGTGCTGTATGATTTAGATAAGGTATGTTACTCCCTTTGACACTCATCTTGCAAGGAGGCATTAATATCCGTATGGTGTACGTAGCTGGTGGGGGACACCTCTATCAGCCAGACCTACTAGCCATGCCAGCAGTGTTGAGGGAGAAGCTGCCTGATAATTCACACTTACAAAGGAAGAAGTCCCTTGCTCCCCTCCTCTTTCCAGGGATTCTGGTATTGCCCAGCACCTACACCAGCCAGCTGTGCTTACTAGCTCAGCATCAAACACACCCCATCAACCCTTTTCCTCAGGTCTTTTGCATCAAACTGGCTCTGGGTTGGGCACAGGGGAAGAGGCAGACCCCTGCCAGGGAAGGAGGGAGGTGGAGGAGTGAGACCTCCTATTTCTGTCAGCTGACAGTCATTAAATCCATTGCCTTGTGCAACTTTGCCCAGCTCCCGGCAGATGGGGGCTGGCAGGGGCACACTGGGGGGCCTGGCAGGGCCGGGTCAAGCCCCAGTTCACTCCTGCTCCTGCCAGTTCTGATGAAGGAAAAATGGAAATTATTTTTCCCCGCAGGAAAATTTGGGTGAAACAAAGGAAAGCTTTCAAAAATACTTCTTGAACAAGTCTGACTTTTTTTTCAGTCAAAATGCCAGGCTTGGGTTTACTGTCAAAAACAATTTGCTAAGGAAGAGAATGAATTTTGGCATGCAAAACCTGATCAATTTTTGTAAAGGATTTCAAAGTACTGAAAATATTATTTTTTTAGGCTAAAAAAAGCTCTCATTTTTAAAATTTTCTTTTTTAATAATTAGAAAAACCTAGATAAATCCCTTCAAATAAAACCTATTTTTTTGCTTAAAAATATGTATTAGGTACAGAAAGTCAGGGAGCTCCATTGTCAGCAGCAGCTTAACAGTAGTAAGGTGGGGCAACTGATTCATGGTCAATGAAATCCTGTGTGTTTTATGGAGGAGTATCTCAGATCCATGGGGAATAGCAGAGCTAGTGTGGCAGTGTCTTACTGATTTATTGAAATGTGCCTCACCCTCTGCCTTTTCCTTTCCTTCAGCAAATCAAAGCGGTCGAAAGATATATGAGAAGGCTGGAGTTCCACATTAGCAAGGTAATGAGCACTCCTATCATCTTTCTTCTGCATCTGTTCCTATGTTTTTAGGAAAACAAACCCTTGGCCTCCTGCTTACCCCTCTGTGCTGGGGAGGCTGCCTGGACAAAGCCACTCCCAGATTTGGTATTTTTTCCTTGATAGGCTGGTGGTTGGAGCCAAAGAAAGGGTTTCCATGTGGCTTGTAGACCCAAAGGTCCAGCCATGCCCTGAGGCACTCCCTCATGCTTTTGGGTACAGAGAGAACATAGGGTCAGGGACGTGCTGGGAAAAATCTATCTCACTGCATGCTTATTGTTAAGCAATAGGTAGAAAAAGAGTTGCATCTGAAAGTAATTTAGTTCAGCAGTTATCTCTAGCATACACAGCAGCTAGTTTGGATTTATTCCTGGGTTTCACTGCTAATGCTTTTGCTGCATGGTTTGAGGCCCACATCCACTGGATTACATTGGTGAGAATATTCGGTAGAGGTACTTGTGATTTACACTAATACATTTTAAGGCTGGACAAAATCCATGGCATGTATTCTCTTATAAACATATCTGCTAGCGATTAGTTGCTTTTCTGAGCCTGACAAAGGAATGAATTATTTTTGATGTATGAAATGTCTTTTGAGAGTCATTTGAAAAGCGTTTGCACAGCTTGAAGTCCTCCAATTATGACAACCCATCCAAACCTTTTAATTTCAGTCTTCTCTTACTCTTAAAGCCAAAACTAAAAATATAAAATCACAAGGCGATAGACTGAAATTTTGTTCCCCAAACCACCTTCTCACTTGCTGGCAATGTGAATGGCAAAAATTAGTACTTGAAGAACATTTCCATTCAAGTCCTTCCCACTCCATCCTGCTCAGAGCTAATGGTTTCTGGAGTTACAATAGGACTGAAAAGCACCAAACGCAAGAGGTAACGCTGGTCAGTATTACTCAGGCTTGCCGAGTACATTAGTTCACTTTCTGTAACCCACAGCAACAGAGACAAAAGGAATTGAGCTATGCAGTGTTAAAGCTTATGGGCTTGGGCACGTAAAGAAACATCTTTGTTTCTAGTGATAAAGAAGGTCTTCTTCAGTGGCACTTAAATCAGGGCCACAGAGATACCTTCTGTTCTCTACCTGCCACTGCTCTGTAGAGGAAGCAAAGCCAGGAAAATGGGTTGTGTAACAGCAGATCCTATGTATTCAGGGAGCAGATGAACATGTCCTAGCCATGCTCACATGGGCAGGAGCAGGACACTGATACCAGGCTAATGCTCCATCCTGATGGCAGAAGTAAATACCAAGTGACAGCTATTTATAGTACCTGTCTTTAGCTTGCTGACTTGCAAGAGAAATAGGAGTGGGTATGACTCCAGTAAGTTTATTTCATAATTTAGAAATGGCAGAATACTACCTGGACCTCCATTACCCTTTGCCAAACTCTTTCATTTTGCAAAGCCTTCCCTGTTTTGATTAGGGTTCCCTCAAGTCAGACGCTCTGGACACTGCATATCCAAGACAACCTTGTAAAAAGCAACCGAAGGCTTTGGAGCTGTCAGGAATATCAGCCCCGTTCCAAACAAATTAGCAACAGCACTTTTTGTTAGAGGTTAAGCAGGCTTGGAAAATGGGATTTGGAACATGCCTGGATTGTCACATCAGGCTCATCTCTAATGCAGCAACACAAAGTTGTAGACTGAGGAAGCCAAGGCACTGGATGCTTACACACAGAGAAATTCTGCTATGAAAATCCACTACTGAGCAGAAGCACCGTGGGGCACAAGGTGATCGTTTGATGTCAGAGATAACTAGAAGAACATTTTTTCTTTGTTAAAAAACAAATATAATCCTCTTCCAGCAGGGACATTAGAAGCAGAAAGAAGAGACAGCTTCTTGTATTTGTCCTTCTCACCCTGATAAAGTCAGGTTAAAAACCCCATATCTCCTGTATCTGGCAGATTAAGTTTATAAAAATATATGTCACTATATATATCTAATGTATATATATACAGACATATATACACCAGCTGTACCACTGTAGACTCCTCGCAAACAACTCAGGTGGAGTAAATGTATACATTCAGTGCAGGGATTAAAGGGGAAAGGGAAACCATAGCATGAGATGTGTGTAAGTCTATTGCCCTCTGAAGCTAGATCCAGGTGAGTCTTTAAACAGTGTTTGACTGTGTTTTGCCAAACTTCCAGAATGTCTGTGAAATGGTGGGTGCCTAAGTCATGTCAAAGGAGTTTAAAAAGGTGACTAGGGAAATATGTAAATGCCTGGGTGGTTGAAGTTCAGAATCCTTTTTTAATTTGACATCAGCTGTTTGTAAGCCCTTTATTTGTGCTATTCTGACTATGACTCCCAGTTTCTGATGGATGGATGGTGAGAGTTCAAAAAATCACTCCTGGCTTCCAATTCCTGTTAGTCAAATACTGCAAGAGCCTTGAGCCATGGCTGACATTAGGGAAACTGAAGACACTGCTGACCCTGCTAAATGTGCCATTTAACCCTGTCCAGTCCCATTTGGCAGTGTGGACATTGCCGTTGCCTTTGAAAGAGCTCTGTCACACTGATGTATTTGAGAAGTTTGCTGCATGCCTGCCTCACCATTATGATTGTATAGAGAGTACAGTTGTGCTCAACCAGATGGGGAGAAAGGGTGTAGCAATGCTACAGGCATTGCAGGGTAAGCAGGTGAATTGCTGGCAGCATCTACTGTTGCTGTACTGAGATTTTTACAGTGGAAGTTATTTTTATCCTGTGTTTCTTTTTCATAGACTGTAACAGTATCACAGCTTCATTTCCTCAGCCCCTTCATTGGATCTAATGGTTTGGCTGAGCTTCCTTTTAATGCAGATTACTTCATTGCATTGGTTTTATTTTGCTGGGTTTTTTTCAATACACTTTCCTTGTTTCCCCTAGGTGGATGAGCTTTATGAAGCCTATTGTATCCAAAGACGTCTCTGTGATGGTGCCAGCAAAATGAAGCAAGCCTTTGCAATGTCTCCTGCCAGCAAAGCAGCTCGGGAGAGTTTAACTGAAATCAACAGGAGTTACAAGGAGTACACAGAGGTACATCCTCATCAGTTCATTCTTTTCACTGTCATGCTGTTTGAAAGCCATGGGAACTTTGCCACTCTCATCCAGGTAAAAGTAGTAAAAGCAAACTCAGCAAAGAAGACTTACTATTTATTCATTTGTTTTCAGGTGAATACCTGATGGCTTACAGAGACAGGTTACATGGGCCCAAAGAGTCTCTTGAAATAACTGCTCATGCCTTATGAGCACAGGGTTATACCCAGGAGCTGCAGCACAAAAACAAAAGTGTAAATCTGCCCCAAACCTACTTATAGCCCAACTACCTCCTTCCCGCCCCCAGATTTAGGGATGGCAGGTTGACTGGAACCCATGTGTATACAGACATGTGCTGCATCATACCTATTTTACTTGCTGTGATCAAGATCTATTTTATTAAACAGGCAGTAGATGAACAACAGTCTAATGGTGTTGCAGACATCCTGGCATACAAGCTGTGACAACCTTCCAAAATATGAAGGAACTGGAGAGGGTCTAGTACCTGTCTCCCACAGTCTTTTTTTCTTAATGTAGTCCACGTTACTTGAGAGATTAAATCATGCTGGGAGCCACTTTGGCGTGGAACTGCTGTTGGCTCATGTCCTGGCTGGAGAAGACCGGGACAGTGACCAGGTTATGTTCCAAGGGCCAAGCTGCCCTCTGCCAACAGGAGGATTAGCATGCAGCAACAGAAGAACACAGGGTTGCATTCAGTGTTGGCACAAGCAGGCATAGCTCAGCTGCCATTTTTAGGGCCAGACCTAGCTAAACAGCAGGGCTGTTCATGGCTCTGAGATTGACTTTATTGCACAATCTCTTTCATTTGCATTACAGAATCTATCCTTTCAAATAGACTGGGAAAAAAAGACAAAAGGGGAAAAAAAAAAGCCCAAAGAGGGTATGTCTGACCTCACTCTTCTCTTTTCCAACACAGAACATGTGTACCATAGAAGCAGAGCTGGAGAACTTATTGGGGGAGTTTTGCATCAAGATGAAAGGTAATTGTCTTTTCACCTTTCCCTTCTTTCTCATAAACAGTAACAGTTGCTGAGCACATTGGTGAGAGTATCAAGACATGTTGTGTGATGTGTATTTAGGACAGGTGTGGTTCCCCCACTGCACATCCGTTGCTGAGCCTTCAAACTCCCAACTTCCACCCCTGCCCACTGGAAAGGATCACAGAAACGGGAACATCAAAGCTTACAGAGAGACCTTCTGAGATGCTGATTCTTGTTTTCTAGGCTAATTACCTGCTGCAAACACTCCTCCCAACAGCCAAAGCAATTCAGTTTTGAAGACTGCTGTACTCTTTGCCTCTATTTCAGTAATCTTTTAAGAAGATGACTAGGAAATTATGTGAAATTCTATGGAGCTGAAGTTCAAAATAGTTTCTTAATTTGACATCAGCTGTTTTTAAGTCCTTTACTTTTGCTAAGTGACTACTACTATTTTTGATCAAATGTGAAAAAAAGAAAAAACTGGGGGTAGTTTACCAAAATAACTCGGTGGCATTCACCTTCCCATTTTATTCCTTGTCTTTATGACAGGGGACTTCATGGGTTTGAATACAATGGAGTTAGTTTTCCCTGAACCCTCAGTGGATGATCAGGTATTGCTAATGCTGTTATCCCTTTAAGACTCGATGTCTTAAGGAAGAGATTGTGGGGGGGTTATATTTTTTGGATCTTCAATCACTGGCATGAAAATAGTTCCGTAAAACAAAGTCAGCATCTAAATATTCATGAACTCTTAATTCTACACTTGAAATCCTGCCATTTAAAACATCCACAGTATTGCTGGTGGAGTTTTTAGAGCACACAAATCTCATACAGGGTTTTGATTCTGCCTGCATTGCCACAGTTGTACTCCATGGTTGCACTGCATAAGATTAAGATTAAGATTAATCTTAGATAAAGTTAAAATAGCTACTCTGTGCTCTCATATTAGAGAAAACAAATGCAGCAGCTGTTGGAGTTCTCCTAGGTCCATCCCTCAGGTTTTAATGTCCCCATTCTTCAGTTCTGGAAAGGCAGTCAAAGATGCATAGATGTAAAGTTATTAGATGGACACAGAGAGACTGGGCCAGATATTTCTGTACAGAAACACACAGCAGAACTGCAGCATGGACATGCTGAAGGAAACACAAGGTCACGAAGTGTATAAAGGGAATTGCATCAGGCCAGGTCCCTCAGGGCATTTCTTTACTTGCTCTAAATGCAGTGCACAGTTCCTGACAGCAAGATGTGTTGCAGAAGGTGTCACAGTGTCAAAAATGGCTGGGCTGAAGAAGTCTGGCCCCTTCTCTTTTGTATGCCCAAATCCTTCAGCAAAACTCCAGGGCTCTTGAGAAGGCAGGTACTGCACTCACGGGAGCAGAGCATAAACCACAAACAACAGCTACTTCTGAACACACTTTGCATAACATAAAGAAGCTCAGATGAGAAAACAGCAAAGAGAAATGCCATATCGTTACTTTTCTCTAATTAGGGCATCTAAGATTTCTATCTAGATAGTTTTCCCTAGGAATAGGAATCCAGTAGGATAATCCAGCCATTGCTATTGCTAAGGCTCACAACAGCTCTAGCACACCAGCCTGTAGATCATGCAGCAAGCTTTCCCCTTAAGTTATACTGCAGCATATCCAGCTAACTTTAGGATCTAATTTAAAATCAAAGCATTCCTCTCCTCAAAGCTTATCTGTTCCTAGCCATTCCAGTGAAAGTTATTTTTATTTTGTGCCCTCTGTCACTTATACTGAAAGCAAGCCAACCTACACAGTGCTGTCAGGAAGCAGGGGAGCTGCACTGTGTTTTTATGACTGATATTTAAGGAAAAAGAAAAAAGCCTAATCATTTTTCAAAATTAAGATAATAAACTTGCAATCAGGCTTGGATTACTGCTCAGGATTAATTAGCTGTTGAAATTAAACAGGGAAACCCAATGTGGAAATTCTCATATGGAATTTTTGTGTCATGTTATGAAGTATGGGGAAGTGCCCCTCTACATGTGAGAAGTACCCCTATAGCTGTGGGAAGTGCCAAGGCAGCAGGAGATGAAATGCCCAGTTGTTTCATGAAAAGAGCAATGCACTGGCCTGGTGCACTGGGTGCTCTGCAAAGTGGAGCCCAGCACCAGAAACCACAGCCCACGAGTCCAACGTTCTACACACTAGCAGAGCTGTACACGCTGCATGAACTTTGGGTGGCCCTGCCACCTTATCACAGCCATGCAGTGACCCTGTCCCCTAATTACGTATGCTGACACTCCAGGAGCAATGTCCCATCCCATCTGCAGTACAATCTCAGCGTTTTTACAGAGGTGTGATACTTGAAATTCTATGATACAGGCACTAGTTCCTGCCATTTGTTTAGTCCCCAAAAGCCATTCAGTCACCAAAAAGTTGTTTCCCATGAAAGTACATATCCACTTTAGTCAAGTCAGTGTTTAGCCCTGTCTTGATCAGGCTGAAGAGACTTGACCAGCCTGGTTTGGCCAGTCACCCCTCACAGGCCTTGACTCTGGACAACATCCATATGGAGTTTTAAGCTGTGTTTTCCCCACCCACTGGGCAGAGAAAGGACCTTTTATCTTCCTCAGATGCTTTTGGTGGTGTGTCCCAGCAGAGATCAAATTCACTTATAAAAGCAAGCCTGGGGAGAGAGAAGCAGTAGTGGAGTGCTAGTAATCTTAAATTATTTATAAACAGTAAATAAATTAGAAAGGAATTGGTAATATGAGCTCTGTGCGAGGGCCTCTCTGTTCTGCTAAACAGTAAGATGAGTGAAGAAAACTCTTTTCTGGTCAAAGAAATGGAAGAGGTGGATAAACAAATCACAGGGACAGTCCATAATGCCTGCAGGAATCTAGTTGCTTCTACAGTCCAGCTATCTGGACTAATTCATCCCCCCAAATCCAACACTAGGGTTCCTCATACTTGCCTTGATTTTAACACACCCGTGTATGTTCAGTCATGGCATTTTAGGATAAATGCAGCCCAAAAACTCCAGCAAGTTTGTTTTCATTCCTTTCTCTGCCACAGGCTTTGTATGTGTTTTCAAGATGGTTTCTTTGGGCATTGCAACACTAGAGGCATAGATTTAGGCTCACCCAGGCAAAGCTGGGTACATTTTAATGTCAAAACTAGTGCAGTAGATATCTACTGAGGGTATCTGTGGGAAAGGAGAAGTTGCCTCTGTGGGAAAAACACCCAGTTGAATCCTGTAGAAGAGCAGCTCATCAGGCTGGGAGAGAGATGATAACTTCCCTAGGATTTCAGCATGGTTCTTCAGGAAACTTCCATTCCATGTGCATGGTGCCAATAGAGAAATAGCATCATTACCTCCTACCTTAAAAACAAAAAGCAACAAACAAAAGCAAAGATACATCACAAGTGCTTTGCTGTGCTACTTCTCCCCCTCTGGGGAGAAATGGGATAAATCTTCTATTACAGATGTCAGTCATGTTTTGTGATGCACTTACTACTGAGAGATACTCAGCTATTATAGCAATGGTAATGTTATGGAAATGCCAGACAGGAGGTGCCCCTCTCACTTGCTGTGTCTCTATGAAGATGTACTAAAAAGGAGTCTGTGTTAAAGTGTATAGCTCAGTCAGATTAGTGTTAAGCAGCAAGCACTACATGGTGATCAGCAGCTCACCTATACCTCATGATAATAAGGTCTGTAAGCTGAGTTTCTGAAGGCAGACAAGGCCAGAAAGTTGTTTCTTCTTTTTCTGTAACTGTTACAGAAAAGGAAACTTACGCAAGAAACCACAGCCCTGTGAATTTTATACCAAAAAAAAGAAAATGGAAAATGAAGATGGGGCTGTTGTGATCTGGAGGGTGCAAAGGCAGCAGTAAGAGGGAGGTTATGAACAGCAGCTGGGGGCTGCAGGGTGCTGTTTCTCTCTTCTGTCCAAGTATGGCAGTGGTGGCCCTGGGCACCCCATTGCACCTCACTCCTGTGCATAGCTGTGCTCGGCAGCCCAGGCCCTCCCACAGCCTCTCCATGTCTTTCCTTCTCAGGTCTGGCTGGCTTCGCTCGGCTCTGCCCAGGAGATCAGTACGAGGTAGGTCTGCGTTGGTTTATCGTTTATTTAATAGCAAAACAATCAAAAGGAAGGCAGATTTCTGCTGCTTTTTACATTGTGATGAATAAAACTTTTCACATCAGCACCCCAAGAAACAGCTGGTATTTTTCCTATATGTGCTCTCTGCAAAACCTTGTAGTTCTCTGTATGTCTGCCTTTGTCAGGGCATCTGTCAGAAGACCTGGAAATTACATTCAGGGCACTGGGTGATGAATATTCAAAGAACTGCAAGCTTTTTTTTTTAACTTACAAAAATCTTATTTGTGAAAGCCACTTCTAATTCCCCTGGAAAAAAACATATGCCCCACCCCATGCATGTAGAGCAAATTGGGCACACTCTTGCAAGCATCCTTTACTGGATGCTTAGGCTCTACTTCATCATAAGGCAGAGTAGCAGGAAGACACAGAATAACCATTCCTTGAGACCCACATGTTACCAGCTATGAGGCTGTGTCAGGATCTCTGGTCACTGCCATGTTTCAGGAGAAAACATCAGGAGCAGGTTAGTTAGAGACGGATTAAAATAAAAGCCTCCAGCTCTATCTTGTTCTATCAGAACAGGACCAACCCTGAAAGAAGTTTGCAGCAGCTTGATAATGGATCCACCCAACCAGTACTTCCCAGCTGTATTGATCATAGGTTCATTTGTTCCCACTCTCATTCCCTCTGAGAAATGTCTCCTGCCACTCGCACACCTGCAGCAGCATGTGCTTCCCTTGCAGGGCCGGTTAGTTGGTGCAGGTCTCTCCCAGCCAACCCTTCAGCCCAAAGTGAGCTTGCTGCTCTTAACATTTCTAATTGTGTTACTGCACTGTGGGTGTCATTCATTTCCATCACCCACCAGCCAAAGTCTTGCAGCTGGGGAGGTCACCTGCCCTCTCCCCTGCCTGGAAAGGTAGCAGATCCAGCAAGTTGTAGATGTTAGGAAAGACCATGGGGGCTTTCATCCTGCTATCCCAAATCTCCCTTCTCCTGCCACTTTCCCTATAAGTGGAAATTAATGTCTTGCAGATTTGTTATAAATCATCTAGTTACATGAAGGGGAAAGCTTTGGTGCATCAGCAAAAGGAGCAACTGGGAGAGCTAAGAGACACAGATCCTTCAGGGCAGACTTTTCCTTCTAACTCAGTGGGAAGCAGAACAGCAGCACCTATGCCACTAACTCTTCCAACCTTTCCCCAGTTCTGTTTCTGATATTTGTGCATCATGAGAGCAGATTCCTCAAGAAAGTAAGAGGATTTTTCTTTTTTAGATTTTCATGCGTTATGGTCGCCAGCGATGGAAACTGAAAGGGAAAATAGAAGTGAATGGCAGGCAAAGCTGGGATGGAGAAGAAATGGTTTTCCTCCCTCTCATTGTTGGACTGATCTCCATTAAGGTATGTATGCTGACTCCTTTGCCTGCAAGCAAGGCAGAAGTCAGGAACTTGCCTTTTCATGCACCATCAGCAAAAAACACAAAAGCAGATTGTTTAACTCTTTAGAAATGAGCCATCATTAGTATTTCTGACACACCTAGTAAAATGAAGTGCTATAGTATTGTTCAATTTAGATACTAAAGACTGGTCAGTTTGTAACTGCTGTGGGAGAGGTTTACTTCCTGAACCAGAGTCTTTCTACCACTGCTCCATCCCCTTGTTGTCCCTGGCCCCCCAAGACATTTTTCTCCTGACTGAAAGTCTATATACTTTCCTTCCATTAAGCCTCCGACCTACAGACAGCCATTCCCTGCCCTCTGTTTACAAATTGCTGCTAAAAACTATTCCAGGTGTCACTGGTTAGGCAGATTAAACAGAGGAGTGTCTTGAAAGTCTCATGGGAAATGGCCCACTGCAAAGACTATGAAAAAAAAGCAAGTGCTTACAAAACCACCACCAGAATACTCCCAAATGTGTGAGACAGTTGGTTGTCATAGAAAGGCAAGTTGTGACACACGGTGAGTCACTCTTCCCAGTTTAGGTTTAAGGTGGAAAGTTAGGAGAGAACCCCTTCTTACAGTACACTAGAATCCCAGCATTATTAAAGTTAATGTGTATATTCTCTCCCCTTTTTGATCTCTCTCCAAACACTTTAATGTAAAAGGTTCAAGAACTGACTTTCATGCAAATACCCAAAGGTTTGTTGGTGTAGGAGCTGCATATATAACTGTTGCTCTGAATTTTCAGGCGAGTGTATATCTAAGTATAGACAGTGCTCTACTCTTACTGTAACAACATATATGGAGGTGGTTTCTCACCAGTAGATCTTTGGAAGTCCTCGCCAAAGGCCATCATTGATGCAAATAATTACATGGCTTCAGAGTTACAAGAGATGAATACCTGGAAGAGAGATCTCTTGGGAATTATTAAGTAGGCAAGTTACATCAGGAGATACCCAGTCAGGAAAATTGTTAACTGCTGAGAGACTCTCTCCTGCTGAGAGGCTCTCCTTGTTCTCACTCTTCCCTGGGGCTCTGCTTATGATTACTGCAAAAGATTGGGTATCCCCTTGGTCTGAGCCAATATGGTGGTTCTCCTCTGACACTCATAAAAAAAACCATAAAGAAAACATAGAAGTGTGATCATAGACAGCTATGCTTTTATTAAAAAACAAAACAAAACACCCCCAAACCCCAGATTTTTCCCTTAGGTAATGCAACAAACATAACCATATTTTAGAAGCCTTTTAGCAAGGAGTCCAGGCTAGAAAGTCATAATTACTGCCATATGATTAAGGATCACAATACCTTGTCTGGTCCTAGGTATCCTGTTCTTGTCTCTTACAGGTCACTGAAGTTAAAGGACTTGCTACTCATATCCTTGTGGGAAGTGTAACGTGTGAGACAAAAGATCTGTTTGCAGCTCGGCCTCAGGTGGTTGCAGTAGACATTAATGACCTTGGCACAATAAAGCTGAACCTTGAAATCACCTGGTAGTAAGTAGAACTGGTTGGTGGGTCAATCAATCAATCAATCGATCAATCAATCAGCGGTAAAACTGGAGCCAAAGAGAAAAGGTCTGTCCATGTGGACTATTCTCTCCATTTTACTCCTTGCTGAGGAAGATTGGGAAGAAATTGTGGACTAACTTTTTCTTCTTCCCCAAGCTTAAAAAGGGGATATAATTGAGTGCTCATATATGTATTAACATTTTTTGTAACATTAGTGTAAAAGTCAGTTCTGGATTTATGGATTTTTGCTAGCATAGTGACGTTCAGAAGCTGGCCCATCTTTAAAAGCTGGCTTTTAAGGGCTTCATACAACAGAAGGGTGGTAGGAAATCTCCTAGAGTTCTCTGTCCGCGTTGGTCAGCATAGGTGAGCTGATGGCACTAGGATCCAAACCCAATTCTCACTACATTTTAATGAAATAGGTAAATGTCATTTCTGAAGGAGCATTGGTGCAATTCGTACAAGTTTCTTGTAATGCAATATACATGAAGCCAGCAATAACATCTCCTGGTTTCCTTTATAATGCAACAGCTCTATTAATGGTAGAGCACCTTTCTCATTAGTATGTGTGACACTTGGCAACTCTAATCCAAGAATACTTCTCATGTGAGAAAAATAACATCAGACTATGCTACATGAATGGTTTCTGAGTGAACACTTTCATCAGAACCGAAACCCACACTTCTGAGACTGCTGTCTAATTACCAACATTTTCTTTTAAACACTTCTGTTAAAAAACTTGCTACCTCTGGGTTTTGATGTGCTAATAAACCACCTTTTCAAAAATCTGTTCCATGGACCTGAAATTCCTTCTCACTCAGCCTAACAACCTTTTTTCCCTCTGCTTGTGTGTCCATAGCCCCTTTGATGTTGAAGACTTGACCCCATCCACAGGAAATGTGAGCAAGGCATCTGCTCTCCAGAGGAGAATGTCCATGTACAGCCAAGGCACTCCTGAAACACCAACCTTCAAGGACCACTCATTCTTTGTAAGCTGTGTTTGGCTTCATGTTTATGTAATGAGTAGCCCTAGAGCAGTTCAAACACTGCAAACACTTCATTGCTTTACACTGCAAAAGCTTCACCGCTTTTTTTCCCCAGTTCCAGCAGGTTACCCTTACAAATGCAAGTGCATTCCTAGCTGCTGATCCTAAAAGAAGGTGACTGTGATCCTGGCATCTTTGAAACTATGTGGCCAATTATTGCATACCTATGCTGCTTGCCTGACTGCTGTAATACTTGAATACTCTTTATAAAATGTGGTCTCATTTTGTAAGAGCAGTTAAACAACCATTATAGCACAAGTATTTTCAAGTATCCCGTGCTAAAATTTGCCCCTGTACCAAAGATATTCACGGGGTGCTCCTACATTTTGCTTGAATCAAATTCTGAATGCTTGATCAGGCCATCTGTACAGAGATGAATTTTACAAGTGCTGCATCCCATGCCTGTAATTTAATACTCTGCTACAAAGCATTCATTTAACTTGCCCTTCCTCACACCCTCTTTGCTTTAACTGTTGAAGAAATGGCTGCATCCCCTGCAAGACAGGCCAAAGTTGACAATCTTAGATGCTCTGCAAGACTCTTTCTTTGACAAGCTTCGTCGCAGTCGCTCTTTTAGTGACCTGCCATCGCTCAGGCTAAGCCCAAAAGCAGGGCTAGAGCTTTATGTGAGTCCTGTTTTTTGTTTGGTCAAGGATTTTTTCAGTCCCTGTGTGGCAACTCCATTCCCATGCATGCTTCATGTATTGCTCTCTGTTGCAACTCACTCATTTTGCTGACTGATTAGAGAGGAGGACATGACTGTGAGCCCATGCAGTTTGCATTAAATCAAAATTCCTCTTGGTTTCTACTGGGATAATGATCAGAAGTCAACTATCTGTGGGCAGAGAGTAGGGCAGGGGTGCAAGTCAACAATGTTCTTAAAAATCTCCTGCTACACTAATTGATGTTATACATTTGCCTAGTAACATGACTTCAGATGCTAAAAGCATACCTGTGTCAAGGGAAAGAAGAAATAAACCTTCAAGTATAATTATGTTTAGGGAAAAAAGCTGCTAATAGTGCTTGAAAAAAAGTGCAGATTTTGGACACTTTAACCTTATGTTAAAGCTTACTAATGTGTGAATGCCTACAGTTCTTTCTAGCAAATCGTCAGCAAAATAGTAGTTGCCTATCACCTGTACTGTGCATTCCTGTGAGTTGGCCATAGAACAAAGCAAGATCTATAGGTTGGATAGGCAAACCCTGACTCCTATAGTAATTTTTACCCATAGGTCAGTCAGAGATGAACA